>NC_080065.1:2883545-3039546 GCF_949987535.1 Balaenoptera acutorostrata | reverse complement strand
AACTACCCCAGTATAACTTATAAATATGAATGTAAAAATCTATCACAAAATAATAGCAACATGAAACCAACAGAACTTTAAATGGATAATGCCATAAGCAAGTATCTCTACACCAGAAATTTCAGGTTGCTCAACATATTAAAAGTAAGCAATGTATTCAACCACAATAATGGTGTGAAGGGAAAACACATAATCCTATCAATTAATGCAAAACATCTACAATGAAAATCCAGTGTTATTTCATGAAAAACACTCAAGAAAGCAGGCATAAAAGGAAATTTGTTCAATATGGAAAAGAGTAGTACCAAAAGCCACAGCAAACATCATGCTCAATGTTAAAGACTGAAAGATTTACTCCTGAAATCAGGAACAAGGCCAGGAAGCTGGCCTTCATCACCATGACTCACTAGTGTACTGGAAGTTCTACCCAGAATCTTGAGGAAAGAAAGAAAAGGCATCCATGGGTGAATGGAAAAATTAAAACCCTGTCTCTTCACAGAACATAGGTCACATCATCTTATATATAAAACTACCTAGAATCAGCAAAGAAATTATTTGAGCTAATCAACTAATTAATCAAAGTTACAGAACAAAATATCAATTCATGAAAATCTATCTTATATGCATACGCTGGCAAAAAATAATCTGAAAAAGAATTTATGAGAACAATTCCATTTTTAATAATGTCAACATCAATATTTAGGAGTATATTTAATCAAGGTACAAGACTTGTTTTTATGTATGTAAAGTTGTATGTTTGAAATTACTGGAGAGTCAATTACTTTTCAAAACATCATGTATGTCAACAGCATGCCAGAAAAGCAGAGAAAACAGCAAACTTCCATATAGAAGCCAAGCCTTACCCAGATCCAGTTCACCCAAAGTCCACATGTCATGTAGAGGCACTGTGGGAAGGTTATACTAGGAGCCGCTGTCCTCCGTGTTGTGGACGACCTGGATATGGTAGAAACAGTGGGATTTTTCAATTCCAATTTTCCACTTCATTCCACAAAAAAACTATTAGAACTAATAAATAAATTCAGTAAAGTTGCAAAATCAATACACAGAAATCAGTTGCATTTCTCAACACTAATAATGAACCATCAGAAAGAGAAAGAAAGCAACCCTATTTACAACTGCATCAAAAAGAACAAAATACCTGGGAATAAAGTCAACCAAGGAGGTGAAAGACCTGCACACTGAAAACTTGAAGACATTGATGAAGACATTGAAAAAACACACCAATAAATGGAAAGATAGCCTGTTCTCACGGAATGGAACAATTAATATTGTTAAAACATCCATGCTACCCAAAGCAGTGGACACAGTGAATGCAATCCCTCCCACAATTCCATGGTATTTTCCCCCAAAACAGAGCAAATCCTCCTAATATCTGTGGGGAACCACAAAGGACCCCAAATAGCCAAAGAAACCCTGAAAAAAGAGAACGGGCTGGAGGCAACTCCCTCCCTGACGTCACACTCTGCTGAGAAGCTACAGTCACCAAAACAGTGTGGAACTGGCTCAAAACGGGCACAGGGACCAGAGGAACAGGACAGAGAGACCAGAATTCAACCCACACGGACGGGCTCGGTGAATTTAGGACACAGGGACCAAGGACACACCAAGGAGCACGACACTCCCCACGATAAATGGTGCTGGGAAAACTGGACGCCCCATAACTCACGCTGGCTGCCCTGCACACAAACCTGACCAAACACCCAGCTTTCCACGCCAAGCCCTCCCTCGCTCACACGAAGACGGACCCCCTCAACGGTCAGCCGCCCACAGGAAGCTTCTCCCCACTTTTCCTCACCGTCTCTTCACCTTTTCCTCAGGCATCACCTGGGTCCTCAGGAAACCTAGTTCCCTAGTCAGCGTGGACGCAGCCCCACTTTGTCCTGAAGCCGAAACCCCAGCGAGTCCTGAGGAGACGGGAGACCGAGCTCCTCTCAGCAGAGACGCTGAGCCGGGCGTCCTACCCGAAGGCCCCGCCCCCGCGCCTGACGAGGCTCAACTGCTCTCAGCTGCCCTCACAATCCAGTTCGCAGGGAAGGAGCATGCGCTGTGGGGCAGAGAGGCGAACTCGGCGCCACCCTGTGGTCAGTGCAGGAAGTGCAGGCCGCGCCTCCCTCACAGGTCACTGGAGGCAGCGCGCCCTACTGACAGGACTGCTGAATCCATTAAACTGGAAATTCAAACTAAAATGGAGTCTCTATCCCAAAAGTTTTCTAAAAGTAGTTAAGGAACAAGTAATTGGAAACCATTTGGAATGAAGTGAATGTAGATGCAAACTTTACAACTTATACCAAATTCACTCAAAGTTATTCAGAGGCAAATTTTATTTTAGTTTCTAATTCATTTTTGGCTGCGTTGGGTCTTCGTTGCTGCATATGGGCTTTCTCTAGTTGCGTCGAGCGGGGCTACTCTTCGTTGTGGTGCACAGGCTCCTCATTGCTGTGGCTTCTCATGTTGCGGAGCACGGGCTCTAGGCGCGCAGGCTTCAGTAGCTGTGCCGCGCAGGTTTGGTTGCTCTGCAGCATGTGGGATCTTCCCGGACCAGGGCTCGAGCCCGTGTCCCCTGCATTGTCCCCACGGACAAAGTTTAAATACAAAACTATTCAAGGGGCTTCCCTGGTGGCGCAGTGGTTGAGAATCTGCCTGCTAATGCAGGGGACACGGGTTCGAGCCCTGGTCCGGGAAGATCCCACATGCTGTGGAGCAACTAAGCCCATGCACCACAACTACTGAGCCTGCGCTCTAGAACCCGCGAGCCACAACTGCTGAAGCCCACGCGCTTAGAGCCTGTACTCTGCAACAAGAGAAGCCACCGCAATGAGAAGCCCCCACTCGCCGCAACTAGAGAAAGCCTCCGTGCAGCAATGCAGACCCAACACAGCCAAAAATTAATTAATTAATTAATTAAGAAAAAAAAGGCAGCACCTGGGGGCTGGCAGACTGATGCACCAAGTCTTACATCACGTCTACTTAGTATCCTGCATGTCAGGGCCATGCTGGACCTGGGGCTGCCCAGACAGAGTGGGGCCTGCATCACCCTTCCCAGGAGGGAGGGTGGAGGGAAACCCTGCATGACCTCTGAGGCCCTAAGAACCCTTGACTAAGGCTGAGCTCAATTTGAAACACTGGGTGACCAGAGCAGACATTTCATTCATCTATCAATGAGAATCCAGCACTGGAGGAGCAGAAAACAATGGCCTCGCTCAACCTTGACGCTAATCCTGACATGGACCCTAACCCTAAACTCTGATCCTGACCCTAAGCCCTGACCTAACCTTAGCCTAACCCGTACCCTAAACCTGTACCTTACCCTAACCCATGCTCTACCCGTATCCTACCTGTACCCCAATTCTAACCCATACCCTAACACCCACTCTAACACAGAACCCTAACACCCACTCTAACACAGAACCCTAACATCCTGAGACCAAAACCATAAACCTTAACCAATAAGCAAAACCATAACCATAACCAAACCATAAAATAGATTCATTAACCATACCCATAAATAACTCATTAACCATAAAACTTAAACCATCACAGCAACCATAAACCATCCACAGCCCCAACCCTCACACCAGCCCCAGCCCTAATGCTAACCCTGCAAACCACTTACACCAAGCCAAGTCTAGTCAGATTATACAAATACATCTTGGAAAAGAAAACTGGGGAATTCTCTGGTGGCCCAGTGGTTAGGACTCTGTGCTTTCACTGCCAAGGGCTCGGGTTCGATCCCTGACTGGGGAACTAAGATCCCACAAGCCATGGGATGGGGCCAAAATAAATAAATAATTAAAATGAAATGAAACCACTATTTTAAAAAAGATTTTAAAAAGAAAGGAAAAAAACAAGAAAACTACCCCAGTATAACTTATAAATATGAATGTAAAAATCTATCACAAAATAATAGCAACATGAAACCAACAGAACTTTAAATGGATAATGCCATAAGCAAGTATCTCTACACCAGAAATTTCAGGTTGCTCAACATATTAAAAGTAAGCAATGTATTCAACCACAATAATGGTGTGAAGGGAAAACACATAATCCTATCTATTAATGCAAAACATCTACAATGAAAATCCAGTGTTATTTCATGAAAAACACTCAAGAAAGCAGGAATAAAAGGAAATTTGTTCAATATGGAAAAGAGTAGTACCAAAAGCCACAGCAAACATCATGCTCAATGTTAAAGACTGAAAGATTTACTCCTGAAATCAGGAACAAGGCCAGGAAGCTGGCCTTCATCACCATGACTCACTAGTGTACTGCAAGTTCTACCCAGAATCTTGAGGAAAGAAAGAAAAGGCATCCATGGGTGAATGGAAAAATTAAAACCCTGTCTCTTCACAGAACATAGGTCACATCATCTTATATATAAAACTACCTAGAATCAGCAAAGAAATTATTTGAGCTAATCAACTAATTAATCAAAGTTACAGAACAAAATATCAATTCATGAAAATCTATCTTATATGCATACGCTGGCAAAAAATAATCTGAAAAAGAATTTATGAGAACAATTCCATTTTTAATAATGTCAACATCAATATTTAGGAGTATATTTAATCAAGGTACAAGACTTGTTTTTATGTATGTAAAGTTGTATGTTTGAAATTACTGGAGAGTCAATTACTTTTCAAAACATCATGTATGTCAACAGCATGCCAGAAAAGCAGAGAAAACAGCAAACTTCCATATAGAAGCCAAGCCTTACCCAGATCCAGTTCACCCAAAGTCCACATGTCATGTAGAGGCACTGTGGGAAGGTTATACTAGGAGCCGCTGTCCTCCGTGTTGTGGACGACCTGGATATGGTAGAAACAGTGGGATTTTTCAATTCCAATTTTCCACTTCATTCCACAAAAAAACTATTAGAACTAATAAATAAATTCAGTAAAGTTGCAAAATCAATACACAGAAATCAGTTGCATTTCTCAACACTAATAATGAACCATCAGAAAGAGAAAGAAAGCAACCCTATTTACAACTGCATCAAAAAGAACAAAATACCTGGGAATAAAGTCAACCAAGGAGGTGAAAGACCTGCACACTGAAAACTTGAAGACATTGATGAAGACATTGAAAAAACACACCAATAAATGGAAAGATAGCCTGTTCTCACGGAATGGAACAATTAATATTGTTAAAACATCCATGCTACCCAAAGCAGTGGACACAGTGAATGCAATCCCTCCCACAATTCCATGGTATTTTCCCCCAAAACAGAGCAAATCCTCCTAATATCTGTGGGGAACCACAAAGGACCCCAAATAGCCAAAGAAACCCTGAAAAAAGAGAACGGGCTGGAGGCAACTCCCTCCCTGACGTCACACTCTGCTGAGAAGCTACAGTCACCAAAACAGTGTGGAACTGGCTCAAAACGGGCACAGGGACCAGAGGAACAGGACAGAGAGACCAGAATTCAACCCACACGGACGGGCTCGGTGAATTTAGGACACAGGGACCAAGGACACACCAAGGAGCACGACACTCCCCACGATAAATGGTGCTGGGAAAACTGGACGCCCCATAACTCACGCTGGCTGCCCTGCACACAAACCTGACCAAACACCCAGCTTTCCACGCCAAGCCCTCCCTCGCTCACACGAAGACGGACCCCCTCAACGGTCAGCCGCCCACAGGAAGCTTCTCCCCACTTTTCCTCACCGTCTCTTCACCTTTTCCTCAGGCATCACCTGGGTCCTCAGGAAACCTAGTTCCCTAGTCAGCGTGGACGCAGCCCCACTTTGTCCTGAAGCCGAAACCCCAGCGAGTCCTGAGGAGACGGGAGACCGAGCTCCTCTCAGCAGAGACGCTGAGCCGGGCGTCCTACCCGAAGGCCCCGCCCCCGCGCCTGACGAGGCTCAACTGCTCTCAGCTGCCCTCACAATCCAGTTCGCAGGGAAGGAGCATGCGCTGTGGGGCAGAGAGGCGAACTCGGCGCCACCCTGTGGTCAGTGCAGGAAGTGCAGGCCGCGCCTCCCTCACAGGTCACTGGAGGCAGCGCGCCCTACTGACAGGACTGCTGAATCCATTAAACTGGAAATTCAAACTAAAATGGAGTCTCTATCCCAAAAGTTTTCTAAAAGTAGTTAAGGAACAAGTAATTGGAAACCATTTGGAATGAAGTGAATGTAGATGCAAACTTTACAACTTATACCAAATTCACTCAAAGTTATTCAGAGGCAAATTTTATTTTAGTTTCTAATTCATTTTTGGCTGCGTTGGGTCTTTGTTGCTGCATATGGGCTTTCTCTAGTTGCGTCGAGCGGGGCTACTCTTCGTTGTGGTGCACAGGCTCCTCATTGCTGTGGCTTCTCATGTTGCGGAGCACGGGCTCTAGGCGCGCAGGCTTCAGTAGCTGTGCCGCGCAGGTTTGGTTGCTCTGCAGCATGTGGGATCTTCCCGGACCAGGGCTCGAGCCCGTGTCCCCTGCATTGTCCCCACGGACAAAGTTTAAATACAAAACTATTCAAGGGGCTTCCCTGGTGGCGCAGTGGTTGAGAATCTGCCTGCTAATGCAGGGGACACGGGTTCGAGCCCTGGTCCGGGAAGATCCCACATGCTGTGGAGCAACTAAGCCCATGCACCACAACTACTGAGCCTGCGCTCTAGAACCCGCGAGCCACAACTGCTGAAGCCCACGCGCTTAGAGCCTGTACTCTGCAACAAGAGAAGCCACCGCAATGAGAAGCCCCCACTCGCCGCAACTAGAGAAAGCCTCCGTGCAGCAATGCAGACCCAACACAGCCAAAAATTAATTAATTAATTAATTAAGAAAAAAAAAGGCAGCACCTGGGGGCTGGCAGACTGATGCACCAAGTCTTACATCACGTCTACTTAGTATCCTGCATGTCAGGGCCATGCTGGACCTGGGGCTGCCCAGACAGAGTGGGGCCTGCATCACCCTTCCCAGGAGGGAGGGTGGAGGGAAACCCTGCATGACCTCTGAGGCCCTAAGAACCCTTGACTAAGGCTGAGCTCAATTTGAAACACTGGGTGACCAGAGCAGACATTTCATTCATCTATCAATGAGAATCCAGCACTGGAGGAGCAGAAAACAATGGCCTCGCTCAACCTTGACGCTAATCCTGACATGGACCCTAACCCTAAACTCTGATCCTGACCCTAAGCCCTGACCTAACCTTAGCCTAACCCGTACCCTAAACCTGTACCTTACCCTAACCCATGCTCTACCCGTATCCTACCTGTACCCCAATTCTAACCCATACCCTAACACCCACTCTAACACAGAACCCTAACACCCACTCTAACACAGAACCCTAACATCCTGAGACCAAAACCATAAACCTTAACCAATAAGCAAAACCATAACCATAACCAAACCATAAAATAGATTCATTAACCATACCCATAAATAACTCATTAACCATAAAACTTAAACCATCACAGCAACCATAAACCATCCACAGCCCCAACCCTCACACCAGCCCCAGCCCTAATGCTAACCCTCCAAACCACTTACACCAAGCCAAGTCTAGTCAGATTATACAAATACATCTTGGAAAAGAAAACTGGGGAATTCTCTGGTGGCCCAGTGGTTAGGACTCTGTGCTTTCACTGCCAAGGGCTCGGGTTCGATCCCTGACTGGGGAACTAAGATCCCACAAGCCATGGGATGGGGCCAAAATAAATAAATAATTAAAATGAAATAAAACCACTATTTTAAAAAAGATTTTAAAAAGAAAGGAAAAAAACAAGAAAACTACCCCAGTATAACTTATAAATATGAATGTAAAAATCTATCACAAAATAATAGCAACATGAAACCAACAGAACTTTAAATGGATAATGCCATAAGCAAGTATCTCTACACCAGAAATTTCAGGTTGCTCAACATATTAAAAGTAAGCAATGTATTCAACCACAATAATGGTGTGAAGGGAAAACACATAATCCTATCAATTAATGCAAAACATCTACAATGAAAATCCAGTGTTATTTCATGAAAAACACTCAAGAAAGCAGGCATAAAAGGAAATTTGTTCAATATGGAAAAGAGTAGTACCAAAAGCCACAGCAAACATCATGCTCAATGTTAAAGACTGAAAGATTTACTCCTGAAATCAGGAACAAGGCCAGGAAGCTGGCCTTCATCACCATGACTCACTAGTGTACTGGAAGTTCTACCCAGAATCTTGAGGAAAGAAAGAAAAGGCATCCATGGGTGAATGGAAAAATTAAAACCCTGTCTCTTCACAGAACATAGGTCACATCATCTTATATATAAAACTACCTAGAATCAGCAAAGAAATTATTTGAGCTAATCAACTAATTAATCAAAGTTACAGAACAAAATATCAATTCATGAAAATCTATCTTATATGCATACGCTGGCAAAAAATAATCTGAAAAAGAATTTATGAGAACAATTCCATTTTTAATAATGTCAACATCAATATTTAGGAGTATATTTAATCAAGGTACAAGACTTGTTTTTATGTATGTAAAGTTGTATGTTTGAAATTACTGGAGAGTCAATTACTTTTCAAAACATCATGTATGTCAACAGCATGCCAGAAAAGCAGAGAAAACAGCAAACTTCCATATAGAAGCCAAGCCTTACCCAGATCCAGTTCACCCAAAGTCCACATGTCATGTAGAGGCACTGTGGGAAGGTTATACTAGGAGCCGCTGTCCTCCGTGTTGTGGACGACCTGGATATGGTAGAAACAGTGGGATTTTTCAATTCCAATTTTCCACTTCATTCCACAAAAAAACTATTAGAACTAATAAATAAATTCAGTAAAGTTGCAAAATCAATACACAGAAATCAGTTGCATTTCTCAACACTAATAATGAACCATCAGAAAGAGAAAGAAAGCAACCCTATTTACAACTGCATCAAAAAGAACAAAATACCTGGGAATAAAGTCAACCAAGGAGGTGAAAGACCTGCACACTGAAAACTTGAAGACATTGATGAAGACATTGAAAAAACACACCAATAAATGGAAAGATAGCCTGTTCTCACGGAATGGAACAATTAATATTGTTAAAACATCCATGCTACCCAAAGCAGTGGACACAGTGAATGCAATCCCTCCCACAATTCCATGGTATTTTCCCCCAAAACAGAGCAAATCCTCCTAATATCTGTGGGGAACCACAAAGGACCCCAAATAGCCAAAGAAACCCTGAAAAAAGAGAACGGGCTGGAGGCAACTCCCTCCCTGACGTCACACTCTGCTGAGAAGCTACAGTCACCAAAACAGTGTGGAACTGGCTCAAAACGGGCACAGGGACCAGAGGAACAGGACAGAGAGACCAGAATTCAACCCACACGGACGGGCTCGGTGAATTTAGGACACAGGGACCAAGGACACACCAAGGAGCACGACACTCCCCACGATAAATGGTGCTGGGAAAACTGGACGCCCCATAACTCACGCTGGCTGCCCTGCACACAAACCTGACCAAACACCCAGCTTTCCACGCCAAGCCCTCCCTCGCTCACACGAAGACGGACCCCCTCAACGGTCAGCCGCCCACAGGAAGCTTCTCCCCACTTTTCCTCACCGTCTCTTCACCTTTTCCTCAGGCATCACCTGGGTCCTCAGGAAACCTAGTTCCCTAGTCAGCGTGGACGCAGCCCCACTTTGTCCTGAAGCCGAAACCCCAGCGAGTCCTGAGGAGACGGGAGACCGAGCTCCTCTCAGCAGAGACGCTGAGCCGGGCGTCCTACCCGAAGGCCCCGCCCCCGCGCCTGACGAGGCTCAACTGCTCTCAGCTGCCCTCACAATCCAGTTCGCAGGGAAGGAGCATGCGCTGTGGGGCAGAGAGGCGAACTCGGCGCCACCCTGTGGTCAGTGCAGGAAGTGCAGGCCGCGCCTCCCTCACAGGTCACTGGAGGCAGCGCGCCCTACTGACAGGACTGCTGAATCCATTAAACTGGAAATTCAAACTAAAATGGAGTCTCTATCCCAAAAGTTTTCTAAAAGTAGTTAAGGAACAAGTAATTGGAAACCATTTGGAATGAAGTGAATGTAGATGCAAACTTTACAACTTATACCAAATTCACTCAAAGTTATTCAGAGGCAAATTTTATTTTAGTTTCTAATTCATTTTTGGCTGCGTTGGGTCTTCGTTGCTGCATATGGGCTTTCTCTAGTTGCGTCGAGCGGGGCTACTCTTCGTTGTGGTGCACAGGCTCCTCATTGCTGTGGCTTCTCATGTTGCGGAGCACGGGCTCTAGGCGCGCAGGCTTCAGTAGCTGTGCCGCGCAGGTTTGGTTGCTCTGCAGCATGTGGGATCTTCCCGGACCAGGGCTCGAGCCCGTGTCCCCTGCATTGTCCCCACGGACAAAGTTTAAATACAAAACTATTCAAGGGGCTTCCCTGGTGGCGCAGTGGTTGAGAATCTGCCTGCTAATGCAGGGGACACGGGTTCGAGCCCTGGTCCAGGAAGATCCCACATGCTGTGGAGCAACTAAGCCCATGCACCACAACTACTGAGCCTGCGCTCTAGAACCCGCGAGCCACAACTGCTGAAGCCCACGCGCTTAGAGCCTGTACTCTGCAACAAGAGAAGCCACCGCAATGAGAAGCCCCCACTCGCCGCAACTAGAGAAAGCCTCCGTGCAGCAATGCAGACCCAACACAGCCAAAAATTAATTAATTAATTAATTAAGAAAAAAAAAAGGCAGCACCTGGGGGCTGGCAGACTGATGCACCAAGTCTTACATCACGTCTACTTAGTATCCTGCATGTCAGGGCCATGCTGGACCTGGGGCTGCCCAGACAGAGTGGGGCCTGCATCACCCTTCCCAGGAGGGAGGGTGGAGGGAAACCCTGCATGACCTCTGAGGCCCTAAGAACCCTTGACTAAGGCTGAGCTCAATTTGAAACACTGGGTGACCAGAGCAGACATTTCATTCATCTATCAATGAGAATCCAGCACTGGAGGAGCAGAAAACAATGGCCTCGCTCAACCTTGACGCTAATCCTGACATGGACCCTAACCCTAAACTCTGATCCTGACCCTAAGCCCTGACCTAACCTTAGCCTAACCCGTACCCTAAACCTGTACCTTACCCTAACCCATGCTCTACCCGTATCCTACCTGTACCCCAATTCTAACCCATACCCTAACACCCACTCTAACACAGAACCCTAACACCCACTCTAACACAGAACCCTAACATCCTGAGACCAAAACCATAAACCTTAACCAATAAGCAAAACCATAACCATAACCAAACCATAAAATAGATTCATTAACCATACCCATAAATAACTCATTAACCATAAAACTTAAACCATCACAGCAACCATAAACCATCCACAGCCCCAACCCTCACACCAGCCCCAGCCCTAATGCTAACCCTGCAAACCACTTACACCAAGCCAAGTCTAGTCAGATTATACAAATACATCTTGGAAAAGAAAACTGGGGAATTCTCTGGTGGCCCAGTGGTTAGGACTCTGTGCTTTCACTGCCAAGGGCTCGGGTTCGATCCCTGACTGGGGAACTAAGATCCCACAAGCCATGGGATGGGGCCAAAATAAATAAATAATTAAAATGAAATAAAACCACTATTTTAAAAAAGATTTTAAAAAGAAAGGAAAAAAACAAGAAAACTACCCCAGTATAACTTATAAATATGAATGTAAAAATCTATCACAAAATAATAGCAACATGAAACCAACAGAACTTTAAATGGATAATGCCATAAGCAAGTATCTCTACACCAGAAATTTCAGGTTGCTCAACATATTAAAAGTAAGCAATGTATTCAACCACAATAATGGTGTGAAGGGAAAACACATAATCCTATCAATTAATGCAAAACATCTACAATGAAAATCCAGTGTTATTTCATGAAAAACACTCAAGAAAGCAGGCATAAAAGGAAATTTGTTCAATATGGAAAAGAGTAGTACCAAAAGCCACAGCAAACATCATGCTCAATGTTAAAGACTGAAAGATTTACTCCTGAAATCAGGAACAAGGCCAGGAAGCTGGCCTTCATCACCATGACTCACTAGTGTACTGGAAGTTCTACCCAGAATCTTGAGGAAAGAAAGAAAAGGCATCCATGGGTGAATGGAAAAATTAAAACCCTGTCTCTTCACAGAACATAGGTCACATCATCTTATATATAAAACTACCTAGAATCAGCAAAGAAATTATTTGAGCTAATCAACTAATTAATCAAAGTTACAGAACAAAATATCAATTCATGAAAATCTATCTTATATGCATACGCTGGCAAAAAATAATCTGAAAAAGAATTTATGAGAACAATTCCATTTTTAATAATGTCAACATCAATATTTAGGAGTATATTTAATCAAGGTACAAGACTTGTTTTTATGTATGTAAAGTTGTATGTTTGAAATTACTGGAGAGTCAATTACTTTTCAAAACATCATGTATGTCAACAGCATGCCAGAAAAGCAGAGAAAACAGCAAACTTCCATATAGAAGCCAAGCCTTACCCAGATCCAGTTCACCCAAAGTCCACATGTCATGTAGAGGCACTGTGGGAAGGTTATACTAGGAGCCGCTGTCCTCCGTGTTGTGGACGACCTGGATATGGTAGAAACAGTGGGATTTTTCAATTCCAATTTTCCACTTCATTCCACAAAAAAACTATTAGAACTAATAAATAAATTCAGTAAAGTTGCAAAATCAATACACAGAAATCAGTTGCATTTCTCAACACTAATAATGAACCATCAGAAAGAGAAAGAAAGCAACCCTATTTACAACTGCATCAAAAAGAACAAAATACCTGGGAATAAAGTCAACCAAGGAGGTGAAAGACCTGCACACTGAAAACTTGAAGACATTGATGAAGACATTGAAAAAACACACCAATAAATGGAAAGATAGCCTGTTCTCACGGAATGGAACAATTAATATTGTTAAAACATCCATGCTACCCAAAGCAGTGGACACAGTGAATGCAATCCCTCCCACAATTCCATGGTATTTTCCCCCAAAACAGAGCAAATCCTCCTAATATCTGTGGGGAACCACAAAGGACCCCAAATAGCCAAAGAAACCCTGAAAAAAGAGAACGGGCTGGAGGCAACTCCCTCCCTGACGTCACACTCTGCTGAGAAGCTACAGTCACCAAAACAGTGTGGAACTGGCTCAAAACGGGCACAGGGACCAGAGGAACAGGACAGAGAGACCAGAATTCAACCCACACGGACGGGCTCGGTGAATTTAGGACACAGGGACCAAGGACACACCAAGGAGCACGACACTCCCCACGATAAATGGTGCTGGGAAAACTGGACGCCCCATAACTCACGCTGGCTGCCCTGCACACAAACCTGACCAAACACCCAGCTTTCCACGCCAAGCCCTCCCTCGCTCACACGAAGACGGACCCCCTCAACGGTCAGCCGCCCACAGGAAGCTTCTCCCCACTTTTCCTCACCGTCTCTTCACCTTTTCCTCAGGCATCACCTGGGTCCTCAGGAAACCTAGTTCCCTAGTCAGCGTGGACGCAGCCCCACTTTGTCCTGAAGCCGAAACCCCAGCGAGTCCTGAGGAGACGGGAGACCGAGCTCCTCTCAGCAGAGACGCTGAGCCGGGCGTCCTACCCGAAGGCCCCGCCCCCGCGCCTGACGAGGCTCAACTGCTCTCAGCTGCCCTCACAATCCAGTTCGCAGGGAAGGAGCATGCGCTGTGGGGCAGAGAGGCGAACTCGGCGCCACCCTGTGGTCAGTGCAGGAAGTGCAGGCCGCGCCTCCCTCACAGGTCACTGGAGGCAGCGCGCCCTACTGACAGGACTGCTGAATCCATTAAACTGGAAATTCAAACTAAAATGGAGTCTCTATCCCAAAAGTTTTCTAAAAGTAGTTAAGGAACAAGTAATTGGAAACCATTTGGAATGAAGTGAATGTAGATGCAAACTTTACAACTTATACCAAATTCACTCAAAGTTATTCAGAGGCAAATTTTATTTTAGTTTCTAATTCATTTTTGGCTGCGTTGGGTCTTCGTTGCTGCATATGGGCTTTCTCTAGTTGCGTCGAGCGGGGCTACTCTTCGTTGTGGTGCACAGGCTCCTCATTGCTGTGGCTTCTCATGTTGCGGAGCACGGGCTCTAGGCGCGCAGGCTTCAGTAGCTGTGCCGCGCAGGTTTGGTTGCTCTGCAGCATGTGGGATCTTCCCGGACCAGGGCTCGAGCCCGTGTCCCCTGCATTGTCCCCACGGACAAAGTTTAAATACAAAACTATTCAAGGGGCTTCCCTGGTGGCGCAGTGGTTGAGAATCTGCCTGCTAATGCAGGGGACACGGGTTCGAGCCCTGGTCCAGGAAGATCCCACATGCTGTGGAGCAACTAAGCCCATGCACCACAACTACTGAGCCTGCGCTCTAGAACCCGCGAGCCACAACTGCTGAAGCCCACGCGCTTAGAGCCTGTACTCTGCAACAAGAGAAGCCACCGCAATGAGAAGCCCCCACTCGCCGCAACTAGAGAAAGCCTCCGTGCAGCAATGCAGACCCAACACAGCCAAAAATTAATTAATTAATTAATTAAGAAAAAAAAAAGGCAGCACCTGGGGGCTGGCAGACTGATGCACCAAGTCTTACATCACGTCTACTTAGTATCCTGCATGTCAGGGCCATGCTGGACCTGGGGCTGCCCAGACAGAGTGGGGCCTGCATCACCCTTCCCAGGAGGGAGGGTGGAGGGAAACCCTGCATGACCTCTGAGGCCCTAAGAACCCTTGACTAAGGCTGAGCTCAATTTGAAACACTGGGTGACCAGAGCAGACATTTCATTCATCTATCAATGAGAATCCAGCACTGGAGGAGCAGAAAACAATGGCCTCGCTCAACCTTGACGCTAATCCTGACATGGACCCTAACCCTAAACTCTGATCCTGACCCTAAGCCCTGACCTAACCTTAGCCTAACCCGTACCCTAAACCTGTACCTTACCCTAACCCATGCTCTACCCGTATCCTACCTGTACCCCAATTCTAACCCATACCCTAACACCCACTCTAACACAGAACCCTAACACCCACTCTAACACAGAACCCTAACATCCTGAGACCAAAACCATAAACCTTAACCAATAAGCAAAACCATAACCATAACCAAACCATAAAATAGATTCATTAACCATACCCATAAATAACTCATTAACCATAAAACTTAAACCATCACAGCAACCATAAACCATCCACAGCCCCAACCCTCACACCAGCCCCAGCCCTAATGCTAACCCTGCAAACCACTTACACCAAGCCAAGTCTAGTCAGATTATACAAATACATCTTGGAAAAGAAAACTGGGGAATTCTCTGGTGGCCCAGTGGTTAGGACTCTGTGCTTTCACTGCCAAGGGCTCGGGTTCGATCCCTGACTGGGGAACTAAGATCCCACAAGCCATGGGATGGGGCCAAAATAAATAAATAATTAAAATGAAATAAAACCACTATTTTAAAAAAGATTTTAAAAAGAAAGGAAAAAAACAAGAAAACTACCCCAGTATAACTTATAAATATGAATGTAAAAATCTATCACAAAATAATAGCAACATGAAACCAACAGAACTTTAAATGGATAATGCCATAAGCAAGTATCTCTACACCAGAAATTTCAGGTTGCTCAACATATTAAAAGTAAGCAATGTATTCAACCACAATAATGGTGTGAAGGGAAAACACATAATCCTATCAATTAATGCAAAACATCTACAATGAAAATCCAGTGTTATTTCATGAAAAACACTCAAGAAAGCAGGCATAAAAGGAAATTTGTTCAATATGGAAAAGAGTAGTACCAAAAGCCACAGCAAACATCATGCTCAATGTTAAAGACTGAAAGATTTACTCCTGAAATCAGGAACAAGGCCAGGAAGCTGGCCTTCATCACCATGACTCACTAGTGTACTGGAAGTTCTACCCAGAATCTTGAGGAAAGAAAGAAAAGGCATCCATGGGTGAATGGAAAAATTAAAACCCTGTCTCTTCACAGAACATAGGTCACATCATCTTATATATAAAACTACCTAGAATCAGCAAAGAAATTATTTGAGCTAATCAACTAATTAATCAAAGTTACAGAACAAAATATCAATTCATGAAAATCTATCTTATATGCATACGCTGGCAAAAAATAATCTGAAAAAGAATTTATGAGAACAATTCCATTTTTAATAATGTCAACATCAATATTTAGGAGTATATTTAATCAAGGTACAAGACTTGTTTTTATGTATGTAAAGTTGTATGTTTGAAATTACTGGAGAGTCAATTACTTTTCAAAACATCATGTATGTCAACAGCATGCCAGAAAAGCAGAGAAAACAGCAAACTTCCATATAGAAGCCAAGCCTTACCCAGATCCAGTTCACCCAAAGTCCACATGTCATGTAGAGGCACTGTGGGAAGGTTATACTAGGAGCCGCTGTCCTCCGTGTTGTGGACGACCTGGATATGGTAGAAACAGTGGGATTTTTCAATTCCAATTTTCCACTTCATTCCACAAAAAAACTATTAGAACTAATAAATAAATTCAGTAAAGTTGCAAAATCAATACACAGAAATCAGTTGCATTTCTCAACACTAATAATGAACCATCAGAAAGAGAAAGAAAGCAACCCTATTTACAACTGCATCAAAAAGAACAAAATACCTGGGAATAAAGTCAACCAAGGAGGTGAAAGACCTGCACACTGAAAACTTGAAGACATTGATGAAGACATTGAAAAAACACACCAATAAATGGAAAGATAGCCTGTTCTCACGGAATGGAACAATTAATATTGTTAAAACATCCATGCTACCCAAAGCAGTGGACACAGTGAATGCAATCCCTCCCACAATTCCATGGTATTTTCCCCCAAAACAGAGCAAATCCTCCTAATATCTGTGGGGAACCACAAAGGACCCCAAATAGCCAAAGAAACCCTGAAAAAAGAGAACGGGCTGGAGGCAACTCCCTCCCTGACGTCACACTCTGCTGAGAAGCTACAGTCACCAAAACAGTGTGGAACTGGCTCAAAACGGGCACAGGGACCAGAGGAACAGGACAGAGAGACCAGAATTCAACCCACACGGACGGGCTCGGTGAATTTAGGACACAGGGACCAAGGACACACCAAGGAGCACGACACTCCCCACGATAAATGGTGCTGGGAAAACTGGACGCCCCATAACTCACGCTGGCTGCCCTGCACACAAACCTGACCAAACACCCAGCTTTCCACGCCAAGCCCTCCCTCGCTCACACGAAGACGGACCCCCTCAACGGTCAGCCGCCCACAGGAAGCTTCTCCCCACTTTTCCTCACCGTCTCTTCACCTTTTCCTCAGGCATCACCTGGGTCCTCAGGAAACCTAGTTCCCTAGTCAGCGTGGACGCAGCCCCACTTTGTCCTGAAGCCGAAACCCCAGCGAGTCCTGAGGAGACGGGAGACCGAGCTCCTCTCAGCAGAGACGCTGAGCCGGGCGTCCTACCCGAAGGCCCCGCCCCCGCGCCTGACGAGGCTCAACTGCTCTCAGCTGCCCTCACAATCCAGTTCGCAGGGAAGGAGCATGCGCTGTGGGGCAGAGAGGCGAACTCGGCGCCACCCTGTGGTCAGTGCAGGAAGTGCAGGCCGCGCCTCCCTCACAGGTCACTGGAGGCAGCGCGCCCTACTGACAGGACTGCTGAATCCATTAAACTGGAAATTCAAACTAAAATGGAGTCTCTATCCCAAAAGTTTTCTAAAAGTAGTTAAGGAACAAGTAATTGGAAACCATTTGGAATGAAGTGAATGTAGATGCAAACTTTACAACTTATACCAAATTCACTCAAAGTTATTCAGAGGCAAATTTTATTTTAGTTTCTAATTCATTTTTGGCTGCGTTGGGTCTTCGTTGCTGCATATGGGCTTTCTCTAGTTGCGTCGAGCGGGGCTACTCTTCGTTGTGGTGCACAGGCTCCTCATTGCTGTGGCTTCTCATGTTGCGGAGCACGGGCTCTAGGCGCGCAGGCTTCAGTAGCTGTGCCGCGCAGGTTTGGTTGCTCTGCAGCATGTGGGATCTTCCCGGACCAGGGCTCGAGCCCGTGTCCCCTGCATTGTCCCCACGGACAAAGTTTAAATACAAAACTATTCAAGGGGCTTCCCTGGTGGCGCAGTGGTTGAGAATCTGCCTGCTAATGCAGGGGACACGGGTTCGAGCCCTGGTCCAGGAAGATCCCACATGCTGTGGAGCAACTAAGCCCATGCACCACAACTACTGAGCCTGCGCTCTAGAACCCGCGAGCCACAACTGCTGAAGCCCACGCGCTTAGAGCCTGTACTCTGCAACAAGAGAAGCCACCGCAATGAGAAGCCCCCACTCGCCGCAACTAGAGAAAGCCTCCGTGCAGCAATGCAGACCCAACACAGCCAAAAATTAATTAATTAATTAATTAAGAAAAAAAAAAGGCAGCACCTGGGGGCTGGCAGACTGATGCACCAAGTCTTACATCACGTCTACTTAGTATCCTGCATGTCAGGGCCATGCTGGACCTGGGGCTGCCCAGACAGAGTGGGGCCTGCATCACCCTTCCCAGGAGGGAGGGTGGAGGGAAACCCTGCATGACCTCTGAGGCCCTAAGAACCCTTGACTAAGGCTGAGCTCAATTTGAAACACTGGGTGACCAGAGCAGACATTTCATTCATCTATCAATGAGAATCCAGCACTGGAGGAGCAGAAAACAATGGCCTCGCTCAACCTTGACGCTAATCCTGACATGGACCCTAACCCTAAACTCTGATCCTGACCCTAAGCCCTGACCTAACCTTAGCCTAACCCGTACCCTAAACCTGTACCTTACCCTAACCCATGCTCTACCCGTATCCTACCTGTACCCCAATTCTAACCCATACCCTAACACCCACTCTAACACAGAACCCTAACACCCACTCTAACACAGAACCCTAACATCCTGAGACCAAAACCATAAACCTTAACCAATAAGCAAAACCATAACCATAACCAAACCATAAAATAGATTCATTAACCATACCCATAAATAACTCATTAACCATAAAACTTAAACCATCACAGCAACCATAAACCATCCACAGCCCCAACCCTCACACCAGCCCCAGCCCTAATGCTAACCCTGCAAACCACTTACACCAAGCCAAGTCTAGTCAGATTATACAAATACATCTTGGAAAAGAAAACTGGGGAATTCTCTGGTGGCCCAGTGGTTAGGACTCTGTGCTTTCACTGCCAAGGGCTCGGGTTCGATCCCTGACTGGGGAACTAAGATCCCACAAGCCATGGGATGGGGCCAAAATAAATAAATAATTAAAATGAAATAAAACCACTATTTTAAAAAAGATTTTAAAAAGAAAGGAAAAAAACAAGAAAACTACCCCAGTATAACTTATAAATATGAATGTAAAAATCTATCACAAAATAATAGCAACATGAAACCAACAGAACTTTAAATGGATAATGCCATAAGCAAGTATCTCTACACCAGAAATTTCAGGTTGCTCAACATATTAAAAGTAAGCAATGTATTCAACCACAATAATGGTGTGAAGGGAAAACACATAATCCTATCAATTAATGCAAAACATCTACAATGAAAATCCAGTGTTATTTCATGAAAAACACTCAAGAAAGCAGGCATAAAAGGAAATTTGTTCAATATGGAAAAGAGTAGTACCAAAAGCCACAGCAAACATCATGCTCAATGTTAAAGACTGAAAGATTTACTCCTGAAATCAGGAACAAGGCCAGGAAGCTGGCCTTCATCACCATGACTCACTAGTGTACTGGAAGTTCTACCCAGAATCTTGAGGAAAGAAAGAAAAGGCATCCATGGGTGAATGGAAAAATTAAAACCCTGTCTCTTCACAGAACATAGGTCACATCATCTTATATATAAAACTACCTAGAATCAGCAAAGAAATTATTTGAGCTAATCAACTAATTAATCAAAGTTACAGAACAAAATATCAATTCATGAAAATCTATCTTATATGCATACGCTGGCAAAAAATAATCTGAAAAAGAATTTATGAGAACAATTCCATTTTTAATAATGTCAACATCAATATTTAGGAGTATATTTAATCAAGGTACAAGACTTGTTTTTATGTATGTAAAGTTGTATGTTTGAAATTACTGGAGAGTCAATTACTTTTCAAAACATCATGTATGTCAACAGCATGCCAGAAAAGCAGAGAAAACAGCAAACTTCCATATAGAAGCCAAGCCTTACCCAGATCCAGTTCACCCAAAGTCCACATGTCATGTAGAGGCACTGTGGGAAGGTTATACTAGGAGCCGCTGTCCTCCGTGTTGTGGACGACCTGGATATGGTAGAAACAGTGGTATTTTTCAATTCCAATTTTCCACTTCATTCCACAAAAAAACTATTAGAACTAATAAATAAATTCAGTAAAGTTGCAAAATCAATACACAGAAATCAGTTGCATTTCTCAACACTAATAATGAACCATCAGAAAGAGAAAGAAAGCAACCCTATTTACAACTGCATCAAAAAGAACAAAATACCTGGGAATAAAGTCAACCAAGGAGGTGAAAGACCTGCACACTGAAAACTTGAAGACATTGATGAAGACATTGAAAAAACACACCAATAAATGGAAAGATAGCCTGTTCTCACGGAATGGAACAATTAATATTGTTAAAACATCCATGCTACCCAAAGCAGTGGACACAGTGAATGCAATCCCTCCCACAATTCCATGGTATTTTCCCCCAAAACAGAGCAAATCCTCCTAATATCTGTGGGGAACCACAAAGGACCCCAAATAGCCAAAGAAACCCTGAAAAAAGAGAACGGGCTGGAGGCAACTCCCTCCCTGACGTCACACTCTGCTGAGAAGCTACAGTCACCAAAACAGTGTGGAACTGGCTCAAAACGGGCACAGGGACCAGAGGAACAGGACAGAGAGACCAGAATTCAACCCACACGGACGGGCTCGGTGAATTTAGGACACAGGGACCAAGGACACACCAAGGAGCACGACACTCCCCACGATAAATGGTGCTGGGAAAACTGGACGCCCCATAACTCACGCTGGCTGCCCTGCACACAAACCTGACCAAACACCCAGCTTTCCACGCCAAGCCCTCCCTCGCTCACACGAAGACGGACCCCCTCAACGGTCAGCCGCCCACAGGAAGCTTCTCCCCACTTTTCCTCACCGTCTCTTCACCTTTTCCTCAGGCATCACCTGGGTCCTCAGGAAACCTAGTTCCCTAGTCAGCGTGGACGCAGCCCCACTTTGTCCTGAAGCCGAAACCCCAGCGAGTCCTGAGGAGACGGGAGACCGAGCTCCTCTCAGCAGAGACGCTGAGCCGGGCGTCCTACCCGAAGGCCCCGCCCCCGCGCCTGACGAGGCTCAACTGCTCTCAGCTGCCCTCACAATCCAGTTCGCAGGGAAGGAGCATGCGCTGTGGGGCAGAGAGGCGAACTCGGCGCCACCCTGTGGTCAGTGCAGGAAGTGCAGGCCGCGCCTCCCTCACAGGTCACTGGAGGCAGCGCGCCCTACTGACAGGACTGCTGAATCCATTAAACTGGAAATTCAAACTAAAATGGAGTCTCTATCCCAAAAGTTTTCTAAAAGTAGTTAAGGAACAAGTAATTGGAAACCATTTGGAATGAAGTGAATGTAGATGCAAACTTTACAACTTATACCAAATTCACTCAAAGTTATTCAGAGGCAAATTTTATTTTAGTTTCTAATTCATTTTTGGCTGCGTTGGGTCTTCGTTGCTGCATATGGGCTTTCTCTAGTTGCGTCGAGCGGGGCTACTCTTCGTTGTGGTGCACAGGCTCCTCATTGCTGTGGCTTCTCATGTTGCGGAGCACGGGCTCTAGGCGCGCAGGCTTCAGTAGCTGTGCCGCGCAGGTTTGGTTGCTCTGCAGCATGTGGGATCTTCCCGGACCAGGGCTCGAGCCCGTGTCCCCTGCATTGTCCCCACGGACAAAGTTTAAATACAAAACTATTCAAGGGGCTTCCCTGGTGGCGCAGTGGTTGAGAATCTGCCTGCTAATGCAGGGGACACGGGTTCGAGCCCTGGTCCGGGAAGATCCCACATGCTGTGGAGCAACTAAGCCCATGCACCACAACTACTGAGCCTGCGCTCTAGAACCCGCGAGCCACAACTGCTGAAGCCCACGCGCTTAGAGCCTGTACTCTGCAACAAGAGAAGCCACCGCAATGAGAAGCCCCCACTCGCCGCAACTAGAGAAAGCCTCCGTGCAGCAATGCAGACCCAACACAGCCAAAAATTAATTAATTAATTAATTAAGAAAAAAAAAGGCAGCACCTGGGGGCTGGCAGACTGATGCACCAAGTCTTACATCACGTCTACTTAGTATCCTGCATGTCAGGGCCATGCTGGACCTGGGGCTGCCCAGACAGAGTGGGGCCTGCATCACCCTTCCCAGGAGGGAGGGTGGAGGGAAACCCTGCATGACCTCTGAGGCCCTAAGAACCCTTGACTAAGGCTGAGCTCAATTTGAAACACTGGGTGACCAGAGCAGACATTTCATTCATCTATCAATGAGAATCCAGCACTGGAGGAGCAGAAAACAATGGCCTCGCTCAACCTTGACGCTAATCCTGACATGGACCCTAACCCTAAACTCTGATCCTGACCCTAAGCCCTGACCTAACCTTAGCCTAACCCGTACCCTAAACCTGTACCTTACCCTAACCCATGCTCTACCCGTATCCTACCTGTACCCCAATTCTAACCCATACCCTAACACCCACTCTAACACAGAACCCTAACACCCACTCTAACACAGAACCCTAACATCCTGAGACCAAAACCATAAACCTTAACCAATAAGCAAAACCATAACCATAACCAAACCATAAAATAGATTCATTAACCATACCCATAAATAACTCATTAACCATAAAACTTAAACCATCACAGCAACCATAAACCATCCACAGCCCCAACCCTCACACCAGCCCCAGCCCTAATGCTAACCCTGCAAACCACTTACACCAAGCCAAGTCTAGTCAGATTATACAAATACATCTTGGAAAAGAAAACTGGGGAATTCTCTGGTGGCCCAGTGGTTAGGACTCTGTGCTTTCACTGCCAAGGGCTCGGGTTCGATCCCTGACTGGGGAACTAAGATCCCACAAGCCATGGGATGGGGCCAAAATAAATAAATAATTAAAATGAAATAAAACCACTATTTTAAAAAAGATTTTAAAAAGAAAGGAAAAAAACAAGAAAACTACCCCAGTATAACTTATAAATATGAATGTAAAAATCTATCACAAAATAATAGCAACATGAAACCAACAGAACTTTAAATGGATAATGCCATAAGCAAGTATCTCTACACCAGAAATTTCAGGTTGCTCAACATATTAAAAGTAAGCAATGTATTCAACCACAATAATGGTGTGAAGGGAAAACACATAATCCTATCAATTAATGCAAAACATCTACAATGAAAATCCAGTGTTATTTCATGAAAAACACTCAAGAAAGCAGGCATAAAAGGAAATTTGTTCAATATGGAAAAGAGTAGTACCAAAAGCCACAGCAAACATCATGCTCAATGTTAAAGACTGAAAGATTTACTCCTGAAATCAGGAACAAGGCCAGGAAGCTGGCCTTCATCACCATGACTCACTAGTGTACTGGAAGTTCTACCCAGAATCTTGAGGAAAGAAAGAAAAGGCATCCATGGGTGAATGGAAAAATTAAAACCCTGTCTCTTCACAGAACATAGGTCACATCATCTTATATATAAAACTACCTAGAATCAGCAAAGAAATTATTTGAGCTAATCAACTAATTAATCAAAGTTACAGAACAAAATATCAATTCATGAAAATCTATCTTATATGCATACGCTGGCAAAAAATAATCTGAAAAAGAATTTATGAGAACAATTCCATTTTTAATAATGTCAACATCAATATTTAGGAGTATATTTAATCAAGGTACAAGACTTGTTTTTATGTATGTAAAGTTGTATGTTTGAAATTACTGGAGAGTCAATTACTTTTCAAAACATCATGTATGTCAACAGCATGCCAGAAAAGCAGAGAAAACAGCAAACTTCCATATAGAAGCCAAGCCTTACCCAGATCCAGTTCACCCAAAGTCCACATGTCATGTAGAGGCACTGTGGGAAGGTTATACTTGGAGCCGCTGTCCTCCGTGTTGTGGACGACCTGGATATGGTAGAAACAGTGGGATTTTTCAATTCCAATTTTCCACTTCATTCCACAAAAAAACTATTAGAACTAATAAATAAATTCAGTAAAGTTGCAAAATCAATACACAGAAATCAGTTGCATTTCTCAACACTAATAATGAACCATCAGAAAGAGAAAGAAAGCAACCCTATTTACAACTGCATCAAAAAGAACAAAATACCTGGGAATAAAGTCAACCAAGGAGGTGAAAGACCTGCACACTGAAAACTTGAAGACATTGATGAAGACATTGAAAAAACACACCAATAAATGGAAAGATAGCCTGTTCTCACGGAATGGAACAATTAATATTGTTAAAACATCCATGCTACCCAAAGCAGTGGACACAGTGAATGCAATCCCTCCCACAATTCCATGGTATTTTCCCCCAAAACAGAGCAAATCCTCCTAATATCTGTGGGGAACCACAAAGGACCCCAAATAGCCAAAGAAACCCTGAAAAAAGAGAACGGGCTGGAGGCAACTCCCTCCCTGACGTCACACTCTGCTGAGAAGCTACAGTCACCAAAACAGTGTGGAACTGGCTCAAAACGGGCACAGGGACCAGAGGAACAGGACAGAGAGACCAGAATTCAACCCACACGGACGGGCTCGGTGAATTTAGGACACAGGGACCAAGGACACACCAAGGAGCACGACACTCCCCACGATAAATGGTGCTGGGAAAACTGGACGCCCCATAACTCACGCTGGCTGCCCTGCACACAAACCTGACCAAACACCCAGCTTTCCACGCCAAGCCCTCCCTCGCTCACACGAAGACGGACCCCCTCAACGGTCAGCCGCCCACAGGAAGCTTCTCCCCACTTTTCCTCACCGTCTCTTCACCTTTTCCTCAGGCATCACCTGGGTCCTCAGGAAACCTAGTTCCCTAGTCAGCGTGGACGCAGCCCCACTTTGTCCTGAAGCCGAAACCCCAGCGAGTCCTGAGGAGACGGGAGACCGAGCTCCTCTCCGCAGAGACGCTGAGCCGGGCGTCCTACCCGAAGGCCCCGCCCCCGCGCCTGACGAGGCTCAACTGCTCTCAGCTGCCCTCACAATCCAGTTCGCAGGGAAGGAGCATGCGCTGTGGGGCAGAGAGGCGAACTCGGCGCCACCCTGTGGTCAGTGCAGGAAGTGCAGGCCGCGCCTCCCTCACAGGTCACTGGAGGCAGCGCGCCCTACTGACAGGACTGCTGAATCCATTAAACTGGAAATTCAAACTAAAATGGAGTCTCTATCCCAAAAGTTTTCTAAAAGTAGTTAAGGAACAAGTAATTGGAAACCATTTGGAATGAAGTGAATGTAGATGCAAACTTTACAACTTATACCAAATTCACTCAAAGTTATTCAGAGGCAAATTTTATTTTAGTTTCTAATTCATTTTTGGCTGCGTTGGGTCTTCGTTGCTGCATATGGGCTTTCTCTAGTTGCGTCGAGCGGGGCTACTCTTCGTTGTGGTGCACAGGCTCCTCATTGCTGTGGCTTCTCATGTTGCGGAGCACGGGCTCTAGGCGCGCAGGCTTCAGTAGCTGTGCCGCGCAGGTTTGGTTGCTCTGCAGCATGTGGGATCTTCCCGGACCAGGGCTCGAGCCCGTGTCCCCTGCATTGTCCCCACGGACAAAGTTTAAATACAAAACTATTCAAGGGGCTTCCCTGGTGGCGCAGTGGTTGAGAATCTGCCTGCTAATGCAGGGGACACGGGTTCGAGCCCTGGTCCAGGAAGATCCCACATGCTGTGGAGCAACTAAGCCCATGCACCACAACTACTGAGCCTGCGCTCTAGAACCCGCGAGCCACAACTGCTGAAGCCCACGCGCTTAGAGCCTGTACTCTGCAACAAGAGAAGCCACCGCAATGAGAAGCCCCCACTCGCCGCAACTAGAGAAAGCCTCCGTGCAGCAATGCAGACCCAACACAGCCAAAAATTAATTAATTAATTAATTAAGAAAAAAAAAAGGCAGCACCTGGGGGCTGGCAGACTGATGCACCAAGTCTTACATCACGTCTACTTAGTATCCTGCATGTCAGGGCCATGCTGGACCTGGGGCTGCCCAGACAGAGTGGGGCCTGCATCACCCTTCCCAGGAGGGAGGGTGGAGGGAAACCCTGCATGACCTCTGAGGCCCTAAGAACCCTTGACTAAGGCTGAGCTCAATTTGAAACACTGGGTGACCAGAGCAGACATTTCATTCATCTATCAATGAGAATCCAGCACTGGAGGAGCAGAAAACAATGGCCTCGCTCAACCTTGACGCTAATCCTGACATGGACCCTAACCCTAAACTCTGATCCTGACCCTAAGCCCTGACCTAACCTTAGCCTAACCCGTACCCTAAACCTGTACCTTACCCTAACCCATGCTCTACCCGTATCCTACCTGTACCCCAATTCTAACCCATACCCTAACACCCACTCTAACACAGAACCCTAACACCCACTCTAACACAGAACCCTAACATCCTGAGACCAAAACCATAAACCTTAACCAATAAGCAAAACCATAACCATAACCAAACCATAAAATAGATTCATTAACCATACCCATAAATAACTCATTAACCATAAAACTTAAACCATCACAGCAACCATAAACCATCCACAGCCCCAACCCTCACACCAGCCCCAGCCCTAATGCTAACCCTGCAAACCACTTACACCAAGCCAAGTCTAGTCAGATTATACAAATACATCTTGGAAAAGAAAACTGGGGAATTCTCTGGTGGCCCAGTGGTTAGGACTCTGTGCTTTCACTGCCAAGGGCTCGGGTTCGATCCCTGACTGGGGAACTAAGATCCCACAAGCCATGGGATGGGGCCAAAATAAATAAATAATTAAAATGAAATAAAACCACTATTTTAAAAAAGATTTTAAAAAGAAAGGAAAAAAACAAGAAAACTACCCCAGTATAACTTATAAATATGAATGTAAAAATCTATCACAAAATAATAGCAACATGAAACCAACAGAACTTTAAATGGATAATGCCATAAGCAAGTATCTCTACACCAGAAATTTCAGGTTGCTCAACATATTAAAAGTAAGCAATGTATTCAACCACAATAATGGTGTGAAGGGAAAACACATAATCCTATCAATTAATGCAAAACATCTACAATGAAAATCCAGTGTTATTTCATGAAAAACACTCAAGAAAGCAGGCATAAAAGGAAATTTGTTCAATATGGAAAAGAGTAGTACCAAAAGCCACAGCAAACATCATGCTCAATGTTAAAGACTGAAAGATTTACTCCTGAAATCAGGAACAAGGCCAGGAAGCTGGCCTTCATCACCATGACTCACTAGTGTACTGGAAGTTCTACCCAGAATCTTGAGGAAAGAAAGAAAAGGCATCCATGGGTGAATGGAAAAATTAAAACCCTGTCTCTTCACAGAACATAGGTCACATCATCTTATATATAAAACTACCTAGAATCAGCAAAGAAATTATTTGAGCTAATCAACTAATTAATCAAAGTTACAGAACAAAATATCAATTCATGAAAATCTATCTTATATGCATACGCTGGCAAAAAATAATCTGAAAAAGAATTTATGAGAACAATTCCATTTTTAATAATGTCAACATCAATATTTAGGAGTATATTTAATCAAGGTACAAGACTTGTTTTTATGTATGTAAAGTTGTATGTTTGAAATTACTGGAGAGTCAATTACTTTTCAAAACATCATGTATGTCAACAGCATGCCAGAAAAGCAGAGAAAACAGCAAACTTCCATATAGAAGCCAAGCCTTACCCAGATCCAGTTCACCCAAAGTCCACATGTCATGTAGAGGCACTGTGGGAAGGTTATACTAGGAGCCGCTGTCCTCCGTGTTGTGGACGACCTGGATATGGTAGAAACAGTGGGATTTTTCAATTCCAATTTTCCACTTCATTCCACAAAAAAACTATTAGAACTAATAAATAAATTCAGTAAAGTTGCAAAATCAATACACAGAAATCAGTTGCATTTCTCAACACTAATAATGAACCATCAGAAAGAGAAAGAAAGCAACCCTATTTACAACTGCATCAAAAAGAACAAAATACCTGGGAATAAAGTCAACCAAGGAGGTGAAAGACCTGCACACTGAAAACTTGAAGACATTGATGAAGACATTGAAAAAACACACCAATAAATGGAAAGATAGCCTGTTCTCACGGAATGGAACAATTAATATTGTTAAAACATCCATGCTACCCAAAGCAGTGGACACAGTGAATGCAATCCCTCCCACAATTCCATGGTATTTTCCCCCAAAACAGAGCAAATCCTCCTAATATCTGTGGGGAACCACAAAGGACCCCAAATAGCCAAAGAAACCCTGAAAAAAGAGAACGGGCTGGAGGCAACTCCCTCCCTGACGTCACACTCTGCTGAGAAGCTACAGTCACCAAAACAGTGTGGAACTGGCTCAAAACGGGCACAGGGACCAGAGGAACAGGACAGAGAGACCAGAATTCAACCCACACGGACGGGCTCGGTGAATTTAGGACACAGGGACCAAGGACACACCAAGGAGCACGACACTCCCCACGATAAATGGTGCTGGGAAAACTGGACGCCCCATAACTCACGCTGGCTGCCCTGCACACAAACCTGACCAAACACCCAGCTTTCCACGCCAAGCCCTCCCTCGCTCACACGAAGACGGACCCCCTCAACGGTCAGCCGCCCACAGGAAGCTTCTCCCCACTTTTCCTCACCGTCTCTTCACCTTTTCCTCAGGCATCACCTGGGTCCTCAGGAAACCTAGTTCCCTAGTCAGCGTGGACGCAGCCCCACTTTGTCCTGAAGCCGAAACCCCAGCGAGTCCTGAGGAGACGGGAGACCGAGCTCCTCTCCGCAGAGACGCTGAGCCGGGCGTCCTACCCGAAGGCCCCGCCCCCGCGCCTGACGAGGCTCAACTGCTCTCAGCTGCCCTCACAATCCAGTTCGCAGGGAAGGAGCATGCGCTGTGGGGCAGAGAGGCGAACTCGGCGCCACCCTGTGGTCAGTGCAGGAAGTGCAGGCCGCGCCTCCCTCACAGGTCACTGGAGGCAGCGCGCCCTACTGACAGGACTGCTGAATCCATTAAACTGGAAATTCAAACTAAAATGGAGTCTCTATCCCAAAAGTTTTCTAAAAGTAGTTAAGGAACAAGTAATTGGAAACCATTTGGAATGAAGTGAATGTAGATGCAAACTTTACAACTTATACCAAATTCACTCAAAGTTATTCAGAGGCAAATTTTATTTTAGTTTCTAATTCATTTTTGGCTGCGTTGGGTCTTCGTTGCTGCATATGGGCTTTCTCTAGTTGCGTCGAGCGGGGCTACTCTTCGTTGTGGTGCACAGGCTCCTCATTGCTGTGGCTTCTCATGTTGCGGAGCACGGGCTCTAGGCGCGCAGGCTTCAGTAGCTGTGCCGCGCAGGTTTGGTTGCTCTGCAGCATGTGGGATCTTCCCGGACCAGGGCTCGAGCCCGTGTCCCCTGCATTGTCCCCACGGACAAAGTTTAAATACAAAACTATTCAAGGGGCTTCCCTGGTGGCGCAGTGGTTGAGAATCTGCCTGCTAATGCAGGGGACACGGGTTCGAGCCCTGGTCCGGGAAGATCCCACATGCTGTGGAGCAACTAAGCCCATGCACCACAACTACTGAGCCTGCGCTCTAGAACCCGCGAGCCACAACTGCTGAAGCCCACGCGCTTAGAGCCTGTACTCTGCAACAAGAGAAGCCACCGCAATGAGAAGCCCCCACTCGCCGCAACTAGAGAAAGCCTCCGTGCAGCAATGCAGACCCAACACAGCCAAAAATTAATTAATTAATTAATTAAGAAAAAAAAAGGCAGCACCTGGGGGCTGGCAGACTGATGCACCAAGTCTTACATCACGTCTACTTAGTATCCTGCATGTCAGGGCCATGCTGGACCTGGGGCTGCCCAGACAGAGTGGGGCCTGCATCACCCTTCCCAGGAGGGAGGGTGGAGGGAAACCCTGCATGACCTCTGAGGCCCTAAGAACCCTTGACTAAGGCTGAGCTCAATTTGAAACACTGGGTGACCAGAGCAGACATTTCATTCATCTATCAATGAGAATCCAGCACTGGAGGAGCAGAAAACAATGGCCTCGCTCAACCTTGACGCTAATCCTGACATGGACCCTAACCCTAAACTCTGATCCTGACCCTAAGCCCTGACCTAACCTTAGCCTAACCCGTACCCTAAACCTGTACCTTACCCTAACCCATGCTCTACCCGTATCCTACCTGTACCCCAATTCTAACCCATACCCTAACACCCACTCTAACACAGAACCCTAACACCCACTCTAACACAGAACCCTAACATCCTGAGACCAAAACCATAAACCTTAACCAATAAGCAAAACCATAACCATAACCAAACCATAAAATAGATTCATTAACCATACCCATAAATAACTCATTAACCATAAAACTTAAACCATCACAGCAACCATAAACCATCCACAGCCCCAACCCTCACACCAGCCCCAGCCCTAATGCTAACCCTGCAAACCACTTACACCAAGCCAAGTCTAGTCAGATTATACAAATACATCTTGGAAAAGAAAACTGGGGAATTCTCTGGTGGCCCAGTGGTTAGGACTCTGTGCTTTCACTGCCAAGGGCTCGGGTTCGATCCCTGACTGGGGAACTAAGATCCCACAAGCCATGGGATGGGGCCAAAATAAATAAATAATTAAAATGAAATAAAACCACTATTTTAAAAACGATTTTAAAAAGAAAGGAAAAAAACAAGAAAACTACCCCAGTATAACTTATAAATATGAATGTAAAAATCTATCACAAAATAATAGCAACATGAAACCAACAGAACTTTAAATGGATAATGCCATAAGCAAGTATCTCTACACCAGAAATTTCAGGTTGCTCAACATATTAAAAGTAAGCAATGTATTCAACCACAATAATGGTGTGAAGGGAAAACACATAATCCTATCAATTAATGCAAAACATCTACAATGAAAATCCAGTGTTATTTCATGAAAAACACTCAAGAAAGCAGGCATAAAAGGAAATTTGTTCAATATGGAAAAGAGTAGTACCAAAAGCCACAGCAAACATCATGCTCAATGTTAAAGACTGAAAGATTTACTCCTGAAATCAGGAACAAGGCCAGGAAGCTGGCCTTCATCACCATGACTCACTAGTGTACTGGAAGTTCTACCCAGAATCTTGAGGAAAGAAAGAAAAGGCATCCATGGGTGAATGGAAAAATTAAAACCCTGTCTCTTCACAGAACATAGGTCACATCATCTTATATATAAAACTACCTAGAATCAGCAAAGAAATTATTTGAGCTAATCAACTAATTAATCAAAGTTACAGAACAAAATATCAATTCATGAAAATCTATCTTATATGCATACGCTGGCAAAAAATAATCTGAAAAAGAATTTATGAGAACAATTCCATTTTTAATAATGTCAACATCAATATTTAGGAGTATATTTAATCAAGGTACAAGACTTGTTTTTATGTATGTAAAGTTGTATGTTTGAAATTACTGGAGAGTCAATTACTTTTCAAAACATCATGTATGTCAACAGCATGCCAGAAAAGCAGAGAAAACAGCAAACTTCCATATAGAAGCCAAGCCTTACCCAGATCCAGTTCACCCAAAGTCCACATGTCATGTAGAGGCACTGTGGGAAGGTTATACTAGGAGCCGCTGTCCTCCGTGTTGTGGACGACCTGGATATGGTAGAAACAGTGGGATTTTTCAATTCCAATTTTCCACTTCATTCCACAAAAAAACTATTAGAACTAATAAATAAATTCAGTAAAGTTGCAAAATCAATACACAGAAATCAGTTGCATTTCTCAACACTAATAATGAACCATCAGAAAGAGAAAGAAAGCAACCCTATTTACAACTGCATCAAAAAGAACAAAATACCTGGGAATAAAGTCAACCAAGGAGGTGAAAGACCTGCACACTGAAAACTTGAAGACATTGATGAAGACATTGAAAAAACACACCAATAAATGGAAAGATAGCCTGTTCTCACGGAATGGAACAATTAATATTGTTAAAACATCCATGCTACCCAAAGCAGTGGACACAGTGAATGCAATCCCTCCCACAATTCCATGGTATTTTCCCCCAAAACAGAGCAAATCCTCCTAATATCTGTGGGGAACCACAAAGGACCCCAAATAGCCAAAGAAACCCTGAAAAAAGAGAACGGGCTGGAGGCAACTCCCTCCCTGACGTCACACTCTGCTGAGAAGCTACAGTCACCAAAACAGTGTGGAACTGGCTCAAAACGGGCACAGGGACCAGAGGAACAGGACAGAGAGACCAGAATTCAACCCACACGGACGGGCTCGGTGAATTTAGGACACAGGGACCAAGGACACACCAAGGAGCACGACACTCCCCACGATAAATGGTGCTGGGAAAACTGGACGCCCCATAACTCACGCTGGCTGCCCTGCACACAAACCTGACCAAACACCCAGCTTTCCACGCCAAGCCCTCCCTCGCTCACACGAAGACGGACCCCCTCAACGGTCAGCCGCCCACAGGAAGCTTCTCCCCACTTTTCCTCACCGTCTCTTCACCTTTTCCTCAGGCATCACCTGGGTCCTCAGGAAACCTAGTTCCCTAGTCAGCGTGGACGCAGCCCCACTTTGTCCTGAAGCCGAAACCCCAGCGAGTCCTGAGGAGACGGGAGACCGAGCTCCTCTCCGCAGAGACGCTGAGCCGGGCGTCCTACCCGAAGGCCCCGCCCCCGCGCCTGACGAGGCTCAACTGCTCTCAGCTGCCCTCACAATCCAGTTCGCAGGGAAGGAGCATGCGCTGTGGGGCAGAGAGGCGAACTCGGCGCCACCCTGTGGTCAGTGCAGGAAGTGCAGGCCGCGCCTCCCTCACAGGTCACTGGAGGCAGCGCGCCCTACTGACAGGACTGCTGAATCCATTAAACTGGAAATTCAAACTAAAATGGAGTCTCTATCCCAAAAGTTTTCTAAAAGTAGTTAAGGAACAAGTAATTGGAAACCATTTGGAATGAAGTGAATGTAGATGCAAACTTTACAACTTATACCAAATTCACTCAAAGTTATTCAGAGGCAAATTTTATTTTAGTTTCTAATTCATTTTTGGCTGCGTTGGGTCTTCGTTGCTGCATATGGGCTTTCTCTAGTTGCGTCGAGCGGGGCTACTCTTCGTTGTGGTGCACAGGCTCCTCATTGCTGTGGCTTCTCATGTTGCGGAGCACGGGCTCTAGGCGCGCAGGCTTCAGTAGCTGTGCCGCGCAGGTTTGGTTGCTCTGCAGCATGTGGGATCTTCCCGGACCAGGGCTCGAGCCCGTGTCCCCTGCATTGTCCCCACGGACAAAGTTTAAATACAAAACTATTCAAGGGGCTTCCCTGGTGGCGCAGTGGTTGAGAATCTGCCTGCTAATGCAGGGGACACGGGTTCGAGCCCTGGTCCGGGAAGATCCCACATGCTGTGGAGCAACTAAGCCCATGCACCACAACTACTGAGCCTGCGCTCTAGAACCCGCGAGCCACAACTGCTGAAGCCCACGCGCTTAGAGCCTGTACTCTGCAACAAGAGAAGCCACCGCAATGAGAAGCCCCCACTCGCCGCAACTAGAGAAAGCCTCCGTGCAGCAATGCAGACCCAACACAGCCAAAAATTAATTAATTAATTAATTAAGAAAAAAAAAGGCAGCACCTGGGGGCTGGCAGACTGATGCACCAAGTCTTACATCACGTCTACTTAGTATCCTGCATGTCAGGGCCATGCTGGACCTGGGGCTGCCCAGACAGAGTGGGGCCTGCATCACCCTTCCCAGGAGGGAGGGTGGAGGGAAACCCTGCATGACCTCTGAGGCCCTAAGAACCCTTGACTAAGGCTGAGCTCAATTTGAAACACTGGGTGACCAGAGCAGACATTTCATTCATCTATCAATGAGAATCCAGCACTGGAGGAGCAGAAAACAATGGCCTCGCTCAACCTTGACGCTAATCCTGACATGGACCCTAACCCTAAACTCTGATCCTGACCCTAAGCCCTGACCTAACCTTAGCCTAACCCGTACCCTAAACCTGTACCTTACCCTAACCCATGCTCTACCCGTATCCTACCTGTACCCCAATTCTAACCCATACCCTAACACCCACTCTAACACAGAACCCTAACACCCACTCTAACACAGAACCCTAACATCCTGAGACCAAAACCATAAACCTTAACCAATAAGCAAAACCATAACCATAACCAAACCATAAAATAGATTCATTAACCATACCCATAAATAACTCATTAACCATAAAACTTAAACCATCACAGCAACCATAAACCATCCACAGCCCCAACCCTCACACCAGCCCCAGCCCTAATGCTAACCCTGCAAACCACTTACACCAAGCCAAGTCTAGTCAGATTATACAAATACATCTTGGAAAAGAAAACTGGGGAATTCTCTGGTGGCCCAGTGGTTAGGACTCTGTGCTTTCACTGCCAAGGGCTCGGGTTCGATCCCTGACTGGGGAACTAAGATCCCACAAGCCATGGGATGGGGCCAAAATAAATAAATAATTAAAATGAAATAAAACCACTATTTTAAAAACGATTTTAAAAAGAAAGGAAAAAAACAAGAAAACTACCCCAGTATAACTTATAAATATGAATGTAAAAATCTATCACAAAATAATAGCAACATGAAACCAACAGAACTTTAAATGGATAATGCCATAAGCAAGTATCTCTACACCAGAAATTTCAGGTTGCTCAACATATTAAAAGTAAGCAATGTATTCAACCACAATAATGGTGTGAAGGGAAAACACATAATCCTATCAATTAATGCAAAACATCTACAATGAAAATCCAGTGTTATTTCATGAAAAACACTCAAGAAAGCAGGCATAAAAGGAAATTTGTTCAATATGGAAAAGAGTAGTACCAAAAGCCACAGCAAACATCATGCTCAATGTTAAAGACTGAAAGATTTACTCCTGAAATCAGGAACAAGGCCAGGAAGCTGGCCTTCATCACCATGACTCACTAGTGTACTGGAAGTTCTACCCAGAATCTTGAGGAAAGAAAGAAAAGGCATCCATGGGTGAATGGAAAAATTAAAACCCTGTCTCTTCACAGAACATAGGTCACATCATCTTATATATAAAACTACCTAGAATCAGCAAAGAAATTATTTGAGCTAATCAACTAATTAATCAAAGTTACAGAACAAAATATCAATTCATGAAAATCTATCTTATATGCATACGCTGGCAAAAAATAATCTGAAAAAGAATTTATGAGAACAATTCCATTTTTAATAATGTCAACATCAATATTTAGGAGTATATTTAATCAAGGTACAAGACTTGTTTTTATGTATGTAAAGTTGTATGTTTGAAATTACTGGAGAGTCAATTACTTTTCAAAACATCATGTATGTCAACAGCATGCCAGAAAAGCAGAGAAAACAGCAAACTTCCATATAGAAGCCAAGCCTTACCCAGATCCAGTTCACCCAAAGTCCACATGTCATGTAGAGGCACTGTGGGAAGGTTATACTAGGAGCCGCTGTCCTCCGTGTTGTGGACGACCTGGATATGGTAGAAACAGTGGGATTTTTCAATTCCAATTTTCCACTTCATTCCACAAAAAAACTATTAGAACTAATAAATAAATTCAGTAAAGTTGCAAAATCAATACACAGAAATCAGTTGCATTTCTCAACACTAATAATGAACCATCAGAAAGAGAAAGAAAGCAACCCTATTTACAACTGCATCAAAAAGAACAAAATACCTGGGAATAAAGTCAACCAAGGAGGTGAAAGACCTGCACACTGAAAACTTGAAGACATTGATGAAGACATTGAAAAAACACACCAATAAATGGAAAGATAGCCTGTTCTCACGGAATGGAACAATTAATATTGTTAAAACATCCATGCTACCCAAAGCAGTGGACACAGTGAATGCAATCCCTCCCACAATTCCATGGTATTTTCCCCCAAAACAGAGCAAATCCTCCTAATATCTGTGGGGAACCACAAAGGACCCCAAATAGCCAAAGAAACCCTGAAAAAAGAGAACGGGCTGGAGGCAACTCCCTCCCTGACGTCACACTCTGCTGAGAAGCTACAGTCACCAAAACAGTGTGGAACTGGCTCAAAACGGGCACAGGGACCAGAGGAACAGGACAGAGAGACCAGAATTCAACCCACACGGACGGGCTCGGTGAATTTAGGACACAGGGACCAAGGACACACCAAGGAGCACGACACTCCCCACGATAAATGGTGCTGGGAAAACTGGACGCCCCATAACTCACGCTGGCTGCCCTGCACACAAACCTGACCAAACACCCAGCTTTCCACGCCAAGCCCTCCCTCGCTCACACGAAGACGGACCCCCTCAACGGTCAGCCGCCCACAGGAAGCTTCTCCCCACTTTTCCTCACCGTCTCTTCACCTTTTCCTCAGGCATCACCTGGGTCCTCAGGAAACCTAGTTCCCTAGTCAGCGTGGACGCAGCCCCACTTTGTCCTGAAGCCGAAACCCCAGCGAGTCCTGAGGAGATGGGAGACCGAGCTCCTCTCAGCAGAGACGCTGAGCCGGGCGTCCTACCCGAAGGCCCCGCCCCCGCGCCTGACGAGGCTCAACTGCTCTCAGCTGCCCTCACAATCCAGTTCGCAGGGAAGGAGCATGCGCTGTGGGGCAGAGAGGCGAACTCGGCGCCACCCTGTGGTCAGTGCAGGAAGTGCAGGCCGCGCCTCCCTCACAGGTCACTGGAGGCAGCGCGCCCTACTGACAGGACTGCTGAATCCATTAAACTGGAAATTCAAACTAAAATGGAGTCTCTATCCCAAAAGTTTTCTAAAAGTAGTTAAGGAACAAGTAATTGGAAACCATTTGGAATGAAGTGAATGTAGATGCAAACTTTACAACTTATACCAAATTCACTCAAAGTTATTCAGAGGCAAATTTTATTTTAGTTTCTAATTCATTTTTGGCTGCGTTGGGTCTTCGTTGCTGCATATGGGCTTTCTCTAGTTGCGTCGAGCGGGGCTACTCTTCGTTGTGGTGCACAGGCTCCTCATTGCTGTGGCTTCTCATGTTGCGGAGCACGGGCTCTAGGCGCGCAGGCTTCAGTAGCTGTGCCGCGCAGGTTTGGTTGCTCTGCAGCATGTGGGATCTTCCCGGACCAGGGCTCGAGCCCGTGTCCCCTGCATTGTCCCCACGGACAAAGTTTAAATACAAAACTATTCAAGGGGCTTCCCTGGTGGCGCAGTGGTTGAGAATCTGCCTGCTAATGCAGGGGACACGGGTTCGAGCCCTGGTCCAGGAAGATCCCACATGCTGTGGAGCAACTAAGCCCATGCACCACAACTACTGAGCCTGCGCTCTAGAACCCGCGAGCCACAACTGCTGAAGCCCACGCGCTTAGAGCCTGTACTCTGCAACAAGAGAAGCCACCGCAATGAGAAGCCCCCACTCGCCGCAACTAGAGAAAGCCTCCGTGCAGCAATGCAGACCCAACACAGCCAAAAATTAATTAATTAATTAATTAAGAAAAAAAAAAGGCAGCACCTGGGGGCTGGCAGACTGATGCACCAAGTCTTACATCACGTCTACTTAGTATCCTGCATGTCAGGGCCATGCTGGACCTGGGGCTGCCCAGACAGAGTGGGGCCTGCATCACCCTTCCCAGGAGGGAGGGTGGAGGGAAACCCTGCATGACCTCTGAGGCCCTAAGAACCCTTGACTAAGGCTGAGCTCAATTTGAAACACTGGGTGACCAGAGCAGACATTTCATTCATCTATCAATGAGAATCCAGCACTGGAGGAGCAGAAAACAATGGCCTCGCTCAACCTTGACGCTAATCCTGACATGGACCCTAACCCTAAACTCTGATCCTGACCCTAAGCCCTGACCTAACCTTAGCCTAACCCGTACCCTAAACCTGTACCTTACCCTAACCCATGCTCTACCCGTATCCTACCTGTACCCCAATTCTAACCCATACCCTAACACCCACTCTAACACAGAACCCTAACACCCACTCTAACACAGAACCCTAACATCCTGAGACCAAAACCATAAACCTTAACCAATAAGCAAAACCATAACCATAACCAAACCATAAAATAGATTCATTAACCATACCCATAAATAACTCATTAACCATAAAACTTAAACCATCACAGCAACCATAAACCATCCACAGCCCCAACCCTCACACCAGCCCCAGCCCTAATGCTAACCCTGCAAACCACTTACACCAAGCCAAGTCTAGTCAGATTATACAAATACATCTTGGAAAAGAAAACTGGGGAATTCTCTGGTGGCCCAGTGGTTAGGACTCTGTGCTTTCACTGCCAAGGGCTCGGGTTCGATCCCTGACTGGGGAACTAAGATCCCACAAGCCATGGGATGGGGCCAAAATAAATAAATAATTAAAATGAAATAAAACCACTATTTTAAAAACGATTTTAAAAAGAAAGGAAAAAAACAAGAAAACTACCCCAGTATAACTTATAAATATGAATGTAAAAATCTATCACAAAATAATAGCAACATGAAACCAACAGAACTTTAAATGGATAATGCCATAAGCAAGTATCTCTACACCAGAAATTTCAGGTTGCTCAACATATTAAAAGTAAGCAATGTATTCAACCACAATAATGGTGTGAAGGGAAAACACATAATCCTATCAATTAATGCAAAACATCTACAATGAAAATCCAGTGTTATTTCATGAAAAACACTCAAGAAAGCAGGCATAAAAGGAAATTTGTTCAATATGGAAAAGAGTAGTACCAAAAGCCACAGCAAACATCATGCTCAATGTTAAAGACTGAAAGATTTACTCCTGAAATCAGGAACAAGGCCAGGAAGCTGGCCTTCATCACCATGACTCACTAGTGTACTGGAAGTTCTACCCAGAATCTTGAGGAAAGAAAGAAAAGGCATCCATGGGTGAATGGAAAAATTAAAACCCTGTCTCTTCACAGAACATAGGTCACATCATCTTATATATAAAACTACCTAGAATCAGCAAAGAAATTATTTGAGCTAATCAACTAATTAATCAAAGTTACAGAACAAAATATCAATTCATGAAAATCTATCTTATATGCATACGCTGGCAAAAAATAATCTGAAAAAGAATTTATGAGAACAATTCCATTTTTAATAATGTCAACATCAATATTTAGGAGTATATTTAATCAAGGTACAAGACTTGTTTTTATGTATGTAAAGTTGTATGTTTGAAATTACTGGAGAGTCAATTACTTTTCAAAACATCATGTATGTCAACAGCATGCCAGAAAAGCAGAGAAAACAGCAAACTTCCATATAGAAGCCAAGCCTTACCCAGATCCAGTTCACCCAAAGTCCACATGTCATGTAGAGGCACTGTGGGAAGGTTATACTAGGAGCCGCTGTCCTCCGTGTTGTGGACGACCTGGATATGGTAGAAACAGTGGGATTTTTCAATTCCAATTTTCCACTTCATTCCACAAAAAAACTATTAGAACTAATAAATAAATTCAGTAAAGTTGCAAAATCAATACACAGAAATCAGTTGCATTTCTCAACACTAATAATGAACCATCAGAAAGAGAAAGAAAGCAACCCTATTTACAACTGCATCAAAAAGAACAAAATACCTGGGAATAAAGTCAACCAAGGAGGTGAAAGACCTGCACACTGAAAACTTGAAGACATTGATGAAGACATTGAAAAAACACACCAATAAATGGAAAGATAGCCTGTTCTCACGGAATGGAACAATTAATATTGTTAAAACATCCATGCTACCCAAAGCAGTGGACACAGTGAATGCAATCCCTCCCACAATTCCATGGTATTTTCCCCCAAAACAGAGCAAATCCTCCTAATATCTGTGGGGAACCACAAAGGACCCCAAATAGCCAAAGAAACCCTGAAAAAAGAGAACGGGCTGGAGGCAACTCCCTCCCTGACGTCACACTCTGCTGAGAAGCTACAGTCACCAAAACAGTGTGGAACTGGCTCAAAACGGGCACAGGGACCAGAGGAACAGGACAGAGAGACCAGAATTCAACCCACACGGACGGGCTCGGTGAATTTAGGACACAGGGACCAAGGACACACCAAGGAGCACGACACTCCCCACGATAAATGGTGCTGGGAAAACTGGACGCCCCATAACTCACGCTGGCTGCCCTGCACACAAACCTGACCAAACACCCAGCTTTCCACGCCAAGCCCTCCCTCGCTCACACGAAGACGGACCCCCTCAACGGTCAGCCGCCCACAGGAAGCTTCTCCCCACTTTTCCTCACCGTCTCTTCACCTTTTCCTCAGGCATCACCTGGGTCCTCAGGAAACCTAGTTCCCTAGTCAGCGTGGACGCAGCCCCACTTTGTCCTGAAGCCGAAACCCCAGCGAGTCCTGAGGAGACGGGAGACCGAGCTCCTCTCAGCAGAGACGCTGAGCCGGGCGTCCTACCCGAAGGCCCCGCCCCCGCGCCTGACGAGGCTCAACTGCTCTCAGCTGCCCTCACAATCCAGTTCGCAGGGAAGGAGCATGCGCTGTGGGGCAGAGAGGCGAACTCGGCGCCACCCTGTGGTCAGTGCAGGAAGTGCAGGCCGCGCCTCCCTCACAGGTCACTGGAGGCAGCGCGCCCTACTGACAGGACTGCTGAATCCATTAAACTGGAAATTCAAACTAAAATGGAGTCTCTATCCCAAAAGTTTTCTAAAAGTAGTTAAGGAACAAGTAATTGGAAACCATTTGGAATGAAGTGAATGTAGATGCAAACTTTACAACTTATACCAAATTCACTCAAAGTTATTCAGAGGCAAATTTTATTTTAGTTTCTAATTCATTTTTGGCTGCGTTGGGTCTTCGTTGCTGCATATGGGCTTTCTCTAGTTGCGTCGAGCGGGGCTACTCTTCGTTGTGGTGCACAGGCTCCTCATTGCTGTGGCTTCTCATGTTGCGGAGCACGGGCTCTAGGCGCGCAGGCTTCAGTAGCTGTGCCGCGCAGGTTTGGTTGCTCTGCAGCATGTGGGATCTTCCCGGACCAGGGCTCGAGCCCGTGTCCCCTGCATTGTCCCCACGGACAAAGTTTAAATACAAAACTATTCAAGGGGCTTCCCTGGTGGCGCAGTGGTTGAGAATCTGCCTGCTAATGCAGGGGACACGGGTTCGAGCCCTGGTCCAGGAAGATCCCACATGCTGTGGAGCAACTAAGCCCATGCACCACAACTACTGAGCCTGCGCTCTAGAACCCGCGAGCCACAACTGCTGAAGCCCACGCGCTTAGAGCCTGTACTCTGCAACAAGAGAAGCCACCGCAATGAGAAGCCCCCACTCGCCGCAACTAGAGAAAGCCTCCGTGCAGCAATGCAGACCCAACACAGCCAAAAATTAATTAATTAATTAATTAAGAAAAAAAAAAGGCAGCACCTGGGGGCTGGCAGACTGATGCACCAAGTCTTACATCACGTCTACTTAGTATCCTGCATGTCAGGGCCATGCTGGACCTGGGGCTGCCCAGACAGAGTGGGGCCTGCATCACCCTTCCCAGGAGGGAGGGTGGAGGGAAACCCTGCATGACCTCTGAGGCCCTAAGAACCCTTGACTAAGGCTGAGCTCAATTTGAAACACTGGGTGACCAGAGCAGACATTTCATTCATCTATCAATGAGAATCCAGCACTGGAGGAGCAGAAAACAATGGCCTCGCTCAACCTTGACGCTAATCCTGACATGGACCCTAACCCTAAACTCTGATCCTGACCCTAAGCCCTGACCTAACCTTAGCCTAACCCGTACCCTAAACCTGTACCTTACCCTAACCCATGCTCTACCCGTATCCTACCTGTACCCCAATTCTAACCCATACCCTAACACCCACTCTAACACAGAACCCTAACACCCACTCTAACACAGAACCCTAACATCCTGAGACCAAAACCATAAACCTTAACCAATAAGCAAAACCATAACCATAACCAAACCATAAAATAGATTCATTAACCATACCCATAAATAACTCATTAACCATAAAACTTAAACCATCACAGCAACCATAAACCATCCACAGCCCCAACCCTCACACCAGCCCCAGCCCTAATGCTAACCCTGCAAACCACTTACACCAAGCCAAGTCTAGTCAGATTATACAAATACATCTTGGAAAAGAAAACTGGGGAATTCTCTGGTGGCCCAGTGGTTAGGACTCTGTGCTTTCACTGCCAAGGGCTCGGGTTCGATCCCTGACTGGGGAACTAAGATCCCACAAGCCATGGGATGGGGCCAAAATAAATAAATAATTAAAATGAAATAAAACCACTATTTTAAAAACGATTTTAAAAAGAAAGGAAAAAAACAAGAAAACTACCCCAGTATAACTTATAAATATGAATGTAAAAATCTATCACAAAATAATAGCAACATGAAACCAACAGAACTTTAAATGGATAATGCCATAAGCAAGTATCTCTACACCAGAAATTTCAGGTTGCTCAACATATTAAAAGTAAGCAATGTATTCAACCACAATAATGGTGTGAAGGGAAAACACATAATCCTATCAATTAATGCAAAACATCTACAATGAAAATCCAGTGTTATTTCATGAAAAACACTCAAGAAAGCAGGCATAAAAGGAAATTTGTTCAATATGGAAAAGAGTAGTACCAAAAGCCACAGCAAACATCATGCTCAATGTTAAAGACTGAAAGATTTACTCCTGAAATCAGGAACAAGGCCAGGAAGCTGGCCTTCATCACCATGACTCACTAGTGTACTGGAAGTTCTACCCAGAATCTTGAGGAAAGAAAGAAAAGGCATCCATGGGTGAATGGAAAAATTAAAACCCTGTCTCTTCACAGAACATAGGTCACATCATCTTATATATAAAACTACCTAGAATCAGCAAAGAAATTATTTGAGCTAATCAACTAATTAATCAAAGTTACAGAACAAAATATCAATTCATGAAAATCTATCTTATATGCATACGCTGGCAAAAAATAATCTGAAAAAGAATTTATGAGAACAATTCCATTTTTAATAATGTCAACATCAATATTTAGGAGTATATTTAATCAAGGTACAAGACTTGTTTTTATGTATGTAAAGTTGTATGTTTGAAATTACTGGAGAGTCAATTACTTTTCAAAACATCATGTATGTCAACAGCATGCCAGAAAAGCAGAGAAAACAGCAAACTTCCATATAGAAGCCAAGCCTTACCCAGATCCAGTTCACCCAAAGTCCACATGTCATGTAGAGGCACTGTGGGAAGGTTATACTAGGAGCCGCTGTCCTCCGTGTTGTGGACGACCTGGATATGGTAGAAACAGTGGGATTTTTCAATTCCAATTTTCCACTTCATTCCACAAAAAAACTATTAGAACTAATAAATAAATTCAGTAAAGTTGCAAAATCAATACACAGAAATCAGTTGCATTTCTCAACACTAATAATGAACCATCAGAAAGAGAAAGAAAGCAACCCTATTTACAACTGCATCAAAAAGAACAAAATACCTGGGAATAAAGTCAACCAAGGAGGTGAAAGACCTGCACACTGAAAACTTGAAGACATTGATGAAGACATTGAAAAAACACACCAATAAATGGAAAGATAGCCTGTTCTCACGGAATGGAACAATTAATATTGTTAAAACATCCATGCTACCCAAAGCAGTGGACACAGTGAATGCAATCCCTCCCACAATTCCATGGTATTTTCCCCCAAAACAGAGCAAATCCTCCTAATATCTGTGGGGAACCACAAAGGACCCCAAATAGCCAAAGAAACCCTGAAAAAAGAGAACGGGCTGGAGGCAACTCCCTCCCTGACGTCACACTCTGCTGAGAAGCTACAGTCACCAAAACAGTGTGGAACTGGCTCAAAACGGGCACAGGGACCAGAGGAACAGGACAGAGAGACCAGAATTCAACCCACACGGACGGGCTCGGTGAATTTAGGACACAGGGACCAAGGACACACCAAGGAGCACGACACTCCCCACGATAAATGGTGCTGGGAAAACTGGACGCCCCATAACTCACGCTGGCTGCCCTGCACACAAACCTGACCAAACACCCAGCTTTCCACGCCAAGCCCTCCCTCGCTCACACGAAGACGGACCCCCTCAACGGTCAGCCGCCCACAGGAAGCTTCTCCCCACTTTTCCTCACCGTCTCTTCACCTTTTCCTCAGGCATCACCTGGGTCCTCAGGAAACCTAGTTCCCTAGTCAGCGTGGACGCAGCCCCACTTTGTCCTGAAGCCGAAACCCCAGCGAGTCCTGAGGAGACGGGAGACCGAGCTCCTCTCCGCAGAGACGCTGAGCCGGGCGTCCTACCCGAAGGCCCCGCCCCCGCGCCTGACGAGGCTCAACTGCTCTCAGCTGCCCTCACAATCCAGTTCGCAGGGAAGGAGCATGCGCTGTGGGGCAGAGAGGCGAACTCGGCGCCACCCTGTGGTCAGTGCAGGAAGTGCAGGCCGCGCCTCCCTCACAGGTCACTGGAGGCAGCGCGCCCTACTGACAGGACTGCTGAATCCATTAAACTGGAAATTCAAACTAAAATGGAGTCTCTATCCCAAAAGTTTTCTAAAAGTAGTTAAGGAACAAGTAATTGGAAACCATTTGGAATGAAGTGAATGTAGATGCAAACTTTACAACTTATACCAAATTCACTCAAAGTTATTCAGAGGCAAATTTTATTTTAGTTTCTAATTCATTTTTGGCTGCGTTGGGTCTTCGTTGCTGCATATGGGCTTTCTCTAGTTGCGTCGAGCGGGGCTACTCTTCGTTGTGGTGCACAGGCTCCTCATTGCTGTGGCTTCTCATGTTGCGGAGCACGGGCTCTAGGCGCGCAGGCTTCAGTAGCTGTGCCGCGCAGGTTTGGTTGCTCTGCAGCATGTGGGATCTTCCCGGACCAGGGCTCGAGCCCGTGTCCCCTGCATTGTCCCCACGGACAAAGTTTAAATACAAAACTATTCAAGGGGCTTCCCTGGTGGCGCAGTGGTTGAGAATCTGCCTGCTAATGCAGGGGACACGGGTTCGAGCCCTGGTCCGGGAAGATCCCACATGCTGTGGAGCAACTAAGCCCATGCACCACAACTACTGAGCCTGCGCTCTAGAACCCGCGAGCCACAACTGCTGAAGCCCACGCGCTTAGAGCCTGTACTCTGCAACAAGAGAAGCCACCGCAATGAGAAGCCCCCACTCGCCGCAACTAGAGAAAGCCTCCGTGCAGCAATGCAGACCCAACACAGCCAAAAATTAATTAATTAATTAATTAAGAAAAAAAAGGCAGCACCTGGGGGCTGGCAGACTGATGCACCAAGTCTTACATCACGTCTACTTAGTATCCTGCATGTCAGGGCCATGCTGGACCTGGGGCTGCCCAGACAGAGTGGGGCCTGCATCACCCTTCCCAGGAGGGAGGGTGGAGGGAAACCCTGCATGACCTCTGAGGCCCTAAGAACCCTTGACTAAGGCTGAGCTCAATTTGAAACACTGGGTGACCAGAGCAGACATTTCATTCATCTATCAATGAGAATCCAGCACTGGAGGAGCAGAAAACAATGGCCTCGCTCAACCTTGACGCTAATCCTGACATGGACCCTAACCCTAAACTCTGATCCTGACCCTAAGCCCTGACCTAACCTTAGCCTAACCCGTACCCTAAACCTGTACCTTACCCTAACCCATGCTCTACCCGTATCCTACCTGTACCCCAATTCTAACCCATACCCTAACACCCACTCTAACACAGAACCCTAACACCCACTCTAACACAGAACCCTAACATCCTGAGACCAAAACCATAAACCTTAACCAATAAGCAAAACCATAACCATAACCAAACCATGAAATAGATTCATTAACCATACCCATAAATAACTCATTAACCATAAAACTTAAACCATCACAGCAACCATAAACCATCCACAGCCCCAACCCTCACACCAGCCCCAGCCCTAATGCTAACCCTGCAAACCACTTACACCAAGCCAAGTCTAGTCAGATTATACAAATACATCTTGGAAAAGAAAACTGGGGAATTCTCTGGTGGCCCAGTGGTTAGGACTCTGTGCTTTCACTGCCAAGGGCTCGGGTTCGATCCCTGACTGGGGAACTAAGATCCCACAAGCCATGGGATGGGGCCAAAATAAATAAATAATTAAAATGAAATAAAACCACTATTTTAAAAAAGATTTTAAAAAGAAAGGAAAAAAACAAGAAAACTACCCCAGTATAACTTATAAATATGAATGTAAAAATCTATCACAAAATAATAGCAACATGAAACCAACAGAACTTTAAATGGATAATGCCATAAGCAAGTATCTCTACACCAGAAATTTCAGGTTGCTCAACATATTAAAAGTAAGCAATGTATTCAACCACAATAATGGTGTGAAGGGAAAACACATAATCCTATCTATTAATGCAAAACATCTACAATGAAAATCCAGTGTTATTTCATGAAAAACACTCAAGAAAGCAGGAATAAAAGGAAATTTGTTCAATATGGAAAAGAGTAGTACCAAAAGCCACAGCAAACATCATGCTCAATGTTAAAGACTGAAAGATTTACTCCTGAAATCAGGAACAAGGCCAGGAAGCTGGCCTTCATCACCATGACTCACTAGTGTACTGGAAGTTCTACCCAGAATCTTGAGGAAAGAAAGAAAAGGCATCCATGGGTGAATGGAAAAATTAAAACCCTGTCTCTTCACAGAACATAGGTCACATCATCTTATATATAAAACTACCTAGAATCAGCAAAGAAATTATTTGAGCTAATCAACTAATTAATCAAAGTTACAGAACAAAATATCAATTCATGAAAATCTATCTTATATGCATACGCTGGCAAAAAATAATCTGAAAAAGAATTTATGAGAACAATTCCATTTTTAATAATGTCAACATCAATATTTAGGAGTATATTTAATCAAGGTACAAGACTTGTTTTTATGTATGTAAAGTTGTATGTTTGAAATTACTGGAGAGTCAATTACTTTTCAAAACATCATGTATGTCAACAGCATGCCAGAAAAGCAGAGAAAACAGCAAACTTCCATATAGAAGCCAAGCCTTACCCAGATCCAGTTCACCCAAAGTCCACATGTCATGTAGAGGCACTGTGGGAAGGTTATACTAGGAGCCGCTGTCCTCCGTGTTGTGGACGACCTGGATATGGTAGAAACAGTGGGATTTTTCAATTCCAATTTTCCACTTCATTCCACAAAAAAACTATTAGAACTAATAAATAAATTCAGTAAAGTTGCAAAATCAATACACAGAAATCAGTTGCATTTCTCAACACTAATAATGAACCATCAGAAAGAGAAAGAAAGCAACCCTATTTACAACTGCATCAAAAAGAACAAAATACCTGGGAATAAAGTCAACCAAGGAGGTGAAAGACCTGCACACTGAAAACTTGAAGACATTGATGAAGACATTGAAAAAACACACCAATAAATGGAAAGATAGCCTGTTCTCACGGAATGGAACAATTAATATTGTTAAAACATCCATGCTACCCAAAGCAGTGGACACAGTGAATGCAATCCCTCCCACAATTCCATGGTATTTTCCCCCAAAACAGAGCAAATCCTCCTAATATCTGTGGGGAACCACAAAGGACCCCAAATAGCCAAAGAAACCCTGAAAAAAGAGAACGGGCTGGAGGCAACTCCCTCCCTGACGTCACACTCTGCTGAGAAGCTACAGTCACCAAAACAGTGTGGAACTGGCTCAAAACGGGCACAGGGACCAGAGGAACAGGACAGAGAGACCAGAATTCAACCCACACGGACGGGCTCGGTGAATTTAGGACACAGGGACCAAGGACACACCAAGGAGCACGACACTCCCCACGATAAATGGTGCTGGGAAAACTGGACGCCCCATAACTCACGCTGGCTGCCCTGCACACAAACCTGACCAAACACCCAGCTTTCCACGCCAAGCCCTCCCTCGCTCACACGAAGACGGACCCCCTCAACGGTCAGCCGCCCACAGGAAGCTTCTCCCCACTTTTCCTCACCGTCTCTTCACCTTTTCCTCAGGCATCACCTGGGTCCTCAGGAAACCTAGTTCCCTAGTCAGCGTGGACGCAGCCCCACTTTGTCCTGAAGCCGAAACCCCAGCGAGTCCTGAGGAGACGGGAGACCGAGCTCCTCTCCGCAGAGACGCTGAGCCGGGCGTCCTACCCGAAGGCCCCGCCCCCGCGCCTGACGAGGCTCAACTGCTCTCAGCTGCCCTCACAATCCAGTTCGCAGGGAAGGAGCATGCGCTGTGGGGCAGAGAGGCGAACTCGGCGCCACCCTGTGGTCAGTGCAGGAAGTGCAGGCCGCGCCTCCCTCACAGGTCACTGGAGGCAGCGCGCCCTACTGACAGGACTGCTGAATCCATTAAACTGGAAATTCAAACTAAAATGGAGTCTCTATCCCAAAAGTTTTCTAAAAGTAGTTAAGGAACAAGTAATTGGAAACCATTTGGAATGAAGTGAATGTAGATGCAAACTTTACAACTTATACCAAATTCACTCAAAGTTATTCAGAGGCAAATTTTATTTTAGTTTCTAATTCATTTTTGGCTGCGTTGGGTCTTCGTTGCTGCATATGGGCTTTCTCTAGTTGCGTCGAGCGGGGCTACTCTTCGTTGTGGTGCACAGGCTCCTCATTGCTGTGGCTTCTCATGTTGCGGAGCACGGGCTCTAGGCGCGCAGGCTTCAGTAGCTGTGCCGCGCAGGTTTGGTTGCTCTGCAGCATGTGGGATCTTCCCGGACCAGGGCTCGAGCCCGTGTCCCCTGCATTGTCCCCACGGACAAAGTTTAAATACAAAACTATTCAAGGGGCTTCCCTGGTGGCGCAGTGGTTGAGAATCTGCCTGCTAATGCAGGGGACACGGGTTCGAGCCCTGGTCCAGGAAGATCCCACATGCTGTGGAGCAACTAAGCCCATGCACCACAACTACTGAGCCTGCGCTCTAGAACCCGCGAGCCACAACTGCTGAAGCCCACGCGCTTAGAGCCTGTACTCTGCAACAAGAGAAGCCACCGCAATGAGAAGCCCCCACTCGCCGCAACTAGAGAAAGCCTCCGTGCAGCAATGCAGACCCAACACAGCCAAAAATTAATTAATTAATTAATTAAGAAAAAAAAAAGGCAGCACCTGGGGGCTGGCAGACTGATGCACCAAGTCTTACATCACGTCTACTTAGTATCCTGCATGTCAGGGCCATGCTGGACCTGGGGCTGCCCAGACAGAGTGGGGCCTGCATCACCCTTCCCAGGAGGGAGGGTGGAGGGAAACCCTGCATGACCTCTGAGGCCCTAAGAACCCTTGACTAAGGCTGAGCTCAATTTGAAACACTGGGTGACCAGAGCAGACATTTCATTCATCTATCAATGAGAATCCAGCACTGGAGGAGCAGAAAACAATGGCCTCGCTCAACCTTGACGCTAATCCTGACATGGACCCTAACCCTAAACTCTGATCCTGACCCTAAGCCCTGACCTAACCTTAGCCTAACCCGTACCCTAAACCTGTACCTTACCCTAACCCATGCTCTACCCGTATCCTACCTGTACCCCAATTCTAACCCATACCCTAACACCCACTCTAACACAGAACCCTAACACCCACTCTAACACAGAACCCTAACATCCTGAGACCAAAACCATAAACCTTAACCAATAAGCAAAACCATAACCATAACCAAACCATAAAATAGATTCATTAACCATACCCATAAATAACTCATTAACCATAAAACTTAAACCATCACAGCAACCATAAACCATCCACAGCCCCAACCCTCACACCAGCCCCAGCCCTAATGCTAACCCTGCAAACCACTTACACCAAGCCAAGTCTAGTCAGATTATACAAATACATCTTGGAAAAGAAAACTGGGGAATTCTCTGGTGGCCCAGTGGTTAGGACTCTGTGCTTTCACTGCCAAGGGCTCGGGTTCGATCCCTGACTGGGGAACTAAGATCCCACAAGCCATGGGATGGGGCCAAAATAAATAAATAATTAAAATGAAATAAAACCACTATTTTAAAAAAGATTTTAAAAAGAAAGGAAAAAAACAAGAAAACTACCCCAGTATAACTTATAAATATGAATGTAAAAATCTATCACAAAATAATAGCAACATGAAACCAACAGAACTTTAAATGGATAATGCCATAAGCAAGTATCTCTACACCAGAAATTTCAGGTTGCTCAACATATTAAAAGTAAGCAATGTATTCAACCACAATAATGGTGTGAAGGGAAAACACATAATCCTATCAATTAATGCAAAACATCTACAATGAAAATCCAGTGTTATTTCATGAAAAACACTCAAGAAAGCAGGCATAAAAGGAAATTTGTTCAATATGGAAAAGAGTAGTACCAAAAGCCACAGCAAACATCATGCTCAATGTTAAAGACTGAAAGATTTACTCCTGAAATCAGGAACAAGGCCAGGAAGCTGGCCTTCATCACCATGACTCACTAGTGTACTGGAAGTTCTACCCAGAATCTTGAGGAAAGAAAGAAAAGGCATCCATGGGTGAATGGAAAAATTAAAACCCTGTCTCTTCACAGAACATAGGTCACATCATCTTATATATAAAACTACCTAGAATCAGCAAAGAAATTATTTGAGCTAATCAACTAATTAATCAAAGTTACAGAACAAAATATCAATTCATGAAAATCTATCTTATATGCATACGCTGGCAAAAAATAATCTGAAAAAGAATTTATGAGAACAATTCCATTTTTAATAATGTCAACATCAATATTTAGGAGTATATTTAATCAAGGTACAAGACTTGTTTTTATGTATGTAAAGTTGTATGTTTGAAATTACTGGAGAGTCAATTACTTTTCAAAACATCATGTATGTCAACAGCATGCCAGAAAAGCAGAGAAAACAGCAAACTTCCATATAGAAGCCAAGCCTTACCCAGATCCAGTTCACCCAAAGTCCACATGTCATGTAGAGGCACTGTGGGAAGGTTATACTAGGAGCCGCTGTCCTCCGTGTTGTGGACGACCTGGATATGGTAGAAACAGTGGGATTTTTCAATTCCAATTTTCCACTTCATTCCACAAAAAAACTATTAGAACTAATAAATAAATTCAGTAAAGTTGCAAAATCAATACACAGAAATCAGTTGCATTTCTCAACACTAATAATGAACCATCAGAAAGAGAAAGAAAGCAACCCTATTTACAACTGCATCAAAAAGAACAAAATACCTGGGAATAAAGTCAACCAAGGAGGTGAAAGACCTGCACACTGAAAACTTGAAGACATTGATGAAGACATTGAAAAAACACACCAATAAATGGAAAGAGAGCCTGTTCTCACGGAATGGAACAATTAATATTGTTAAAACATCCATGCTACCCAAAGCAGTGGACACAGTGAATGCAATCCCTCCCACAATTCCATGGTATTTTCCCCCAAAACAGAGCAAATCCTCCTAATATCTGTGGGGAACCACAAAGGACCCCAAATAGCCAAAGAAACCCTGAAAAAAGAGAACGGGCTGGAGGCAACTCCCTCCCTGACGTCACACTCTGCTGAGAAGCTACAGTCACCAAAACAGTGTGGAACTGGCTCAAAACGGGCACAGGGACCAGAGGAACAGGACAGAGAGACCAGAATTCAACCCACACGGACGGGCTCGGTGAATTTAGGACACAGGGACCAAGGACACACCAAGGAGCACGACACTCCCCACGATAAATGGTGCTGGGAAAACTGGACGCCCCATAACTCACGCTGGCTGCCCTGCACACAAACCTGACCAAACACCCAGCTTTCCACGCCAAGCCCTCCCTCGCTCACACGAAGACGGACCCCCTCAACGGTCAGCCGCCCACAGGAAGCTTCTCCCCACTTTTCCTCACCGTCTCTTCACCTTTTCCTCAGGCATCACCTGGGTCCTCAGGAAACCTAGTTCCCTAGTCAGCGTGGACGCAGCCCCACTTTGTCCTGAAGCCGAAACCCCAGCGAGTCCTGAGGAGACGGGAGACCGAGCTCCTCTCCGCAGAGACGCTGAGCCGGGCGTCCTACCCGAAGGCCCCGCCCCCGCGCCTGACGAGGCTCAACTGCTCTCAGCTGCCCTCACAATCCAGTTCGCAGGGAAGGAGCATGCGCTGTGGGGCAGAGAGGCGAACTCGGCGCCACCCTGTGGTCAGTGCAGGAAGTGCAGGCCGCGCCTCCCTCACAGGTCACTGGAGGCAGCGCGCCCTACTGACAGGACTGCTGAATCCATTAAACTGGAAATTCAAACTAAAATGGAGTCTCTATCCCAAAAGTTTTCTAAAAGTAGTTAAGGAACAAGTAATTGGAAACCATTTGGAATGAAGTGAATGTAGATGCAAACTTTACAACTTATACCAAATTCACTCAAAGTTATTCAGAGGCAAATTTTATTTTAGTTTCTAATTCATTTTTGGCTGCGTTGGGTCTTCGTTGCTGCATATGGGCTTTCTCTAGTTGCGTCGAGCGGGGCTACTCTTCGTTGTGGTGCACAGGCTCCTCATTGCTGTGGCTTCTCATGTTGCGGAGCACGGGCTCTAGGCGCGCAGGCTTCAGTAGCTGTGCCGCGCAGGTTTGGTTGCTCTGCAGCATGTGGGATCTTCCCGGACCAGGGCTCGAGCCCGTGTCCCCTGCATTGTCCCCACGGACAAAGTTTAAATACAAAACTATTCAAGGGGCTTCCCTGGTGGCGCAGTGGTTGAGAATCTGCCTGCTAATGCAGGGGACACGGGTTCGAGCCCTGGTCCGGGAAGATCCCACATGCTGTGGAGCAACTAAGCCCATGCACCACAACTACTGAGCCTGCGCTCTAGAACCCGCGAGCCACAACTGCTGAAGCCCACGCGCTTAGAGCCTGTACTCTGCAACAAGAGAAGCCACCGCAATGAGAAGCCCCCACTCGCCGCAACTAGAGAAAGCCTCCGTGCAGCAATGCAGACCCAACACAGCCAAAAATTAATTAATTAATTAATTAAGAAAAAAAAAGGCAGCACCTGGGGGCTGGCAGACTGATGCACCAAGTCTTACATCACGTCTACTTAGTATCCTGCATGTCAGGGCCATGCTGGACCTGGGGCTGCCCAGACAGAGTGGGGCCTGCATCACCCTTCCCAGGAGGGAGGGTGGAGGGAAACCCTGCATGACCTCTGAGGCCCTAAGAACCCTTGACTAAGGCTGAGCTCAATTTGAAACACTGGGTGACCAGAGCAGACATTTCATTCATCTATCAATGAGAATCCAGCACTGGAGGAGCAGAAAACAATGGCCTCGCTCAACCTTGACGCTAATCCTGACATGGACCCTAACCCTAAACTCTGATCCTGACCCTAAGCCCTGACCTAACCTTAGCCTAACCCGTACCCTAAACCTGTACCTTACCCTAACCCATGCTCTACCCGTATCCTACCTGTACCCCAATTCTAACCCATACCCTAACACCCACTCTAACACAGAACCCTAACACCCACTCTAACACAGAACCCTAACATCCTGAGACCAAAACCATAAACCTTAACCAATAAGCAAAACCATAACCATAACCAAACCATAAAATAGATTCATTAACCATACCCATAAATAACTCATTAACCATAAAACTTAAACCATCACAGCAACCATAAACCATCCACAGCCCCAACCCTCACACCAGCCCCAGCCCTAATGCTAACCCTGCAAACCACTTACACCAAGCCAAGTCTAGTCAGATTATACAAATACATCTTGGAAAAGAAAACTGGGGAATTCTCTGGTGGCCCAGTGGTTAGGACTCTGTGCTTTCACTGCCAAGGGCTCGGGTTCGATCCCTGACTGGGGAACTAAGATCCCACAAGCCATGGGATGGGGCCAAAATAAATAAATAATTAAAATGAAATGAAACCACTATTTTAAAAAAGATTTTAAAAAGAAAGGAAAAAAACAAGAAAACTACCCCAGTATAACTTATAAATATGAATGTAAAAATCTATCACAAAATAATAGCAACATGAAACCAACAGAACTTTAAATGGATAATGCCATAAGCAAGTATCTCTACACCAGAAATTTCAGGTTGCTCAACATATTAAAAGTAAGCAATGTATTCAACCACAATAATGGTGTGAAGGGAAAACACATAATCCTATCTATTAATGCAAAACATCTACAATGAAAATCCAGTGTTATTTCATGAAAAACACTCAAGAAAGCAGGAATAAAAGGAAATTTGTTCAATATGGAAAAGAGTAGTACCAAAAGCCACAGCAAACATCATGCTCAATGTTAAAGACTGAAAGATTTACTCCTGAAATCAGGAACAAGGCCAGGAAGCTGGCCTTCATCACCATGACTCACTAGTGTACTGGAAGTTCTACCCAGAATCTTGAGGAAAGAAAGAAAAGGCATCCATGGGTGAATGGAAAAATTAAAACCCTGTCTCTTCACAGAACATAGGTCACATCATCTTATATATAAAACTACCTAGAATCAGCAAAGAAATTATTTGAGCTAATCAACTAATTAATCAAAGTTACAGAACAAAATATCAATTCATGAAAATCTATCTTATATGCATACGCTGGCAAAAAATAATCTGAAAAAGAATTTATGAGAACAATTCCATTTTTAATAATGTCAACATCAATATTTAGGAGTATATTTAATCAAGGTACAAGACTTGTTTTTATGTATGTAAAGTTGTATGTTTGAAATTACTGGAGAGTCAATTACTTTTCAAAACATCATGTATGTCAACAGCATGCCAGAAAAGCAGAGAAAACAGCAAACTTCCATATAGAAGCCAAGCCTTACCCAGATCCAGTTCACCCAAAGTCCACATGTCATGTAGAGGCACTGTGGGAAGGTTATACTAGGAGCCGCTGTCCTCCGTGTTGTGGACGACCTGGATATGGTAGAAACAGTGGGATTTTTCAATTCCAATTTTCCACTTCATTCCACAAAAAAACTATTAGAACTAATAAATAAATTCAGTAAAGTTGCAAAATCAATACACAGAAATCAGTTGCATTTCTCAACACTAATAATGAACCATCAGAAAGAGAAAGAAAGCAACCCTATTTACAACTGCATCAAAAAGAACAAAATACCTGGGAATAAAGTCAACCAAGGAGGTGAAAGACCTGCACACTGAAAACTTGAAGACATTGATGAAGACATTGAAAAAACACACCAATAAATGGAAAGAGAGCCTGTTCTCACGGAATGGAACAATTAATATTGTTAAAACATCCATGCTACCCAAAGCAGTGGACACAGTGAATGCAATCCCTCCCACAATTCCATGGTATTTTCCCCCAAAACAGAGCAAATCCTCCTAATATCTGTGGGGAACCACAAAGGACCCCAAATAGCCAAAGAAACCCTGAAAAAAGAGAACGGGCTGGAGGCAACTCCCTCCCTGACGTCACACTCTGCTGAGAAGCTACAGTCACCAAAACAGTGTGGAACTGGCTCAAAACGGGCACAGGGACCAGAGGAACAGGACAGAGAGACCAGAATTCAACCCACACGGACGGGCTCGGTGAATTTAGGACACAGGGACCAAGGACACACCAAGGAGCACGACACTCCCCACGATAAATGGTGCTGGGAAAACTGGACGCCCCATAACTCACGCTGGCTGCCCTGCACACAAACCTGACCAAACACCCAGCTTTCCACGCCAAGCCCTCCCTCGCTCACACGAAGACGGACCCCCTCAACGGTCAGCCGCCCACAGGAAGCTTCTCCCCACTTTTCCTCACCGTCTCTTCACCTTTTCCTCAGGCATCACCTGGGTCCTCAGGAAACCTAGTTCCCTAGTCAGCGTGGACGCAGCCCCACTTTGTCCTGAAGCCGAAACCCCAGCGAGTCCTGAGGAGACGGGAGACCGAGCTCCTCTCAGCAGAGACGCTGAGCCGGGCGTCCTACCCGAAGGCCCCGCCCCCGCGCCTGACGAGGCTCAACTGCTCTCAGCTGCCCTCACAATCCAGTTCGCAGGGAAGGAGCATGCGCTGTGGGGCAGAGAGGCGAACTCGGCGCCACCCTGTGGTCAGTGCAGGAAGTGCAGGCCGCGCCTCCCTCACAGGTCACTGGAGGCAGCGCGCCCTACTGACAGGACTGCTGAATCCATTAAACTGGAAATTCAAACTAAAATGGAGTCTCTATCCCAAAAGTTTTCTAAAAGTAGTTAAGGAACAAGTAATTGGAAACCATTTGGAATGAAGTGAATGTAGATGCAAACTTTACAACTTATACCAAATTCACTCAAAGTTATTCAGAGGCAAATTTTATTTTAGTTTCTAATTCATTTTTGGCTGCGTTGGGTCTTCGTTGCTGCATATGGGCTTTCTCTAGTTGCGTCGAGCGGGGCTACTCTTCGTTGTGGTGCACAGGCTCCTCATTGCTGTGGCTTCTCATGTTGCGGAGCACGGGCTCTAGGCGCGCAGGCTTCAGTAGCTGTGCCGCGCAGGTTTGGTTGCTCTGCAGCATGTGGGATCTTCCCGGACCAGGGCTCGAGCCCGTGTCCCCTGCATTGTCCCCACGGACAAAGTTTAAATACAAAACTATTCAAGGGGCTTCCCTGGTGGCGCAGTGGTTGAGAATCTGCCTGCTAATGCAGGGGACACGGGTTCGAGCCCTGGTCCGGGAAGATCCCACATGCTGTGGAGCAACTAAGCCCATGCACCACAACTACTGAGCCTGCGCTCTAGAACCCGCGAGCCACAACTGCTGAAGCCCACGCGCTTAGAGCCTGTACTCTGCAACAAGAGAAGCCACCGCAATGAGAAGCCCCCACTCGCCGCAACTAGAGAAAGCCTCCGTGCAGCAATGCAGACCCAACACAGCCAAAAATTAATTAATTAATTAATTAAGAAAAAAAAAGGCAGCACCTGGGGGCTGGCAGACTGATGCACCAAGTCTTACATCACGTCTACTTAGTATCCTGCATGTCAGGGCCATGCTGGACCTGGGGCTGCCCAGACAGAGTGGGGCCTGCATCACCCTTCCCAGGAGGGAGGGTGGAGGGAAACCCTGCATGACCTCTGAGGCCCTAAGAACCCTTGACTAAGGCTGAGCTCAATTTGAAACACTGGGTGACCAGAGCAGACATTTCATTCATCTATCAATGAGAATCCAGCACTGGAGGAGCAGAAAACAATGGCCTCGCTCAACCTTGACGCTAATCCTGACATGGACCCTAACCCTAAACTCTGATCCTGACCCTAAGCCCTGACCTAACCTTAGCCTAACCCGTACCCTAAACCTGTACCTTACCCTAACCCATGCTCTACCCGTATCCTACCTGTACCCCAATTCTAACCCATACCCTAACACCCACTCTAACACAGAACCCTAACACCCACTCTAACACAGAACCCTAACATCCTGAGACCAAAACCATAAACCTTAACCAATAAGCAAAACCATAACCATAACCAAACCATAAAATAGATTCATTAACCATACCCATAAATAACTCATTAACCATAAAACTTAAACCATCACAGCAACCATAAACCATCCACAGCCCCAACCCTCACACCAGCCCCAGCCCTAATGCTAACCCTGCAAACCACTTACACCAAGCCAAGTCTAGTCAGATTATACAAATACATCTTGGAAAAGAAAACTGGGGAATTCTCTGGTGGCCCAGTGGTTAGGACTCTGTGCTTTCACTGCCAAGGGCTCGGGTTCGATCCCTGACTGGGGAACTAAGATCCCACAAGCCATGGGATGGGGCCAAAATAAATAAATAATTAAAATGAAATAAAACCACTATTTTAAAAAAGATTTTAAAAAGAAAGGAAAAAAACAAGAAAACTACCCCAGTATAACTTATAAATATGAATGTAAAAATCTATCACAAAATAATAGCAACATGAAACCAACAGAACTTTAAATGGATAATGCCATAAGCAAGTATCTCTACACCAGAAATTTCAGGTTGCTCAACATATTAAAAGTAAGCAATGTATTCAACCACAATAATGGTGTGAAGGGAAAACACATAATCCTATCAATTAATGCAAAACATCTACAATGAAAATCCAGTGTTATTTCATGAAAAACACTCAAGAAAGCAGGCATAAAAGGAAATTTGTTCAATATGGAAAAGAGTAGTACCAAAAGCCACAGCAAACATCATGCTCAATGTTAAAGACTGAAAGATTTACTCCTGAAATCAGGAACAAGGCCAGGAAGCTGGCCTTCATCACCATGACTCACTAGTGTACTGGAAGTTCTACCCAGAATCTTGAGGAAAGAAAGAAAAGGCATCCATGGGTGAATGGAAAAATTAAAACCCTGTCTCTTCACAGAACATAGGTCACATCATCTTATATATAAAACTACCTAGAATCAGCAAAGAAATTATTAGAGCTAATCAACTAATTAATCAAAGTTACAGAACAAAATATCAATTCATGAAAATCTATCTTATATGCATACGCTGGCAAAAAATAATCTGAAAAAGAATTTATGAGAACAATTCCATTTTTAATAATGTCAACATCAATATTTAGGAGTATATTTAATCAAGGTACAAGACTTGTTTTTATGTATGTAAAGTTGTATGTTTGAAATTACTGGAGAGTCAATTACTTTTCAAAACATCATGTATGTCAACAGCATGCCAGAAAAGCAGAGAAAACAGCAAACTTCCATATAGAAGCCAAGCCTTACCCAGATCCAGTTCACCCAAAGTCCACATGTCATGTAGAGGCACTGTGGGAAGGTTATACTTGGAGCCGCTGTCCTCCGTGTTGTGGACGACCTGGATATGGTAGAAACAGTGGGATTTTTCAATTCCAATTTTCCACTTCATTCCACAAAAAAACTATTAGAACTAATAAATAAATTCAGTAAAGTTGCAAAATCAATACACAGAAATCAGTTGCATTTCTCAACACTAATAATGAACCATCAGAAAGAGAAAGAAAGCAACCCTATTTACAACTGCATCAAAAAGAACAAAATACCTGGGAATAAAGTCAACCAAGGAGGTGAAAGACCTGCACACTGAAAACTTGAAGACATTGATGAAGACATTGAAAAAACACACCAATAAATGGAAAGAGAGCCTGTTCTCACGGAATGGAACAATTAATATTGTTAAAACATCCATGCTACCCAAAGCAGTGGACACAGTGAATGCAATCCCTCCCACAATTCCATGGTATTTTCCCCCAAAACAGAGCAAATCCTCCTAATATCTGTGGGGAACCACAAAGGACCCCAAATAGCCAAAGAAACCCTGAAAAAAGAGAACGGGCTGGAGGCAACTCCCTCCCTGACGTCACACTCTGCTGAGAAGCTACAGTCACCAAAACAGTGTGGAACTGGCTCAAAACGGGCACAGGGACCAGAGGAACAGGACAGAGAGACCAGAATTCAACCCACACGGACGGGCTCGGTGAATTTAGGACACAGGGACCAAGGACACACCAAGGAGCACGACACTCCCCACGATAAATGGTGCTGGGAAAACTGGACGCCCCATAACTCACGCTGGCTGCCCTGCACACAAACCTGACCAAACACCCAGCTTTCCACGCCAAGCCCTCCCTCGCTCACACGAAGACGGACCCCCTCAACGGTCAGCCGCCCACAGGAAGCTTCTCCCCACTTTTCCTCACCGTCTCTTCACCTTTTCCTCAGGCATCACCTGGGTCCTCAGGAAACCTAGTTCCCTAGTCAGCGTGGACGCAGCCCCACTTTGTCCTGAAGCCGAAACCCCAGCGAGTCCTGAGGAGACGGGAGACCGAGCTCCTCTCAGCAGAGACGCTGAGCCGGGCGTCCTACCCGAAGGCCCCGCCCCCGCGCCTGACGAGGCTCAACTGCTCTCAGCTGCCCTCACAATCCAGTTCGCAGGGAAGGAGCATGCGCTGTGGGGCAGAGAGGCGAACTCGGCGCCACCCTGTGGTCAGTGCAGGAAGTGCAGGCCGCGCCTCCCTCACAGGTCACTGGAGGCAGCGCGCCCTACTGACAGGACTGCTGAATCCATTAAACTGGAAATTCAAACTAAAATGGAGTCTCTATCCCAAAAGTTTTCTAAAAGTAGTTAAGGAACAAGTAATTGGAAACCATTTGGAATGAAGTGAATGTAGATGCAAACTTTACAACTTATACCAAATTCACTCAAAGTTATTCAGAGGCAAATTTTATTTTAGTTTCTAATTCATTTTTGGCTGCGTTGGGTCTTCGTTGCTGCATATGGGCTTTCTCTAGTTGCGTCGAGCGGGGCTACTCTTCGTTGTGGTGCACAGGCTCCTCATTGCTGTGGCTTCTCATGTTGCGGAGCACGGGCTCTAGGCGCGCAGGCTTCAGTAGCTGTGCCGCGCAGGTTTGGTTGCTCTGCAGCATGTGGGATCTTCCCGGACCAGGGCTCGAGCCCGTGTCCCCTGCATTGTCCCCACGGACAAAGTTTAAATACAAAACTATTCAAGGGGCTTCCCTGGTGGCGCAGTGGTTGAGAATCTGCCTGCTAATGCAGGGGACACGGGTTCGAGCCCTGGTCCGGGAAGATCCCACATGCTGTGGAGCAACTAAGCCCATGCACCACAACTACTGAGCCTGCGCTCTAGAACCCGCGAGCCACAACTGCTGAAGCCCACGCGCTTAGAGCCTGTACTCTGCAACAAGAGAAGCCACCGCAATGAGAAGCCCCCACTCGCCGCAACTAGAGAAAGCCTCCGTGCAGCAATGCAGACCCAACACAGCCAAAAATTAATTAATTAATTAATTAAGAAAAAAAAAGGCAGCACCTGGGGGCTGGCAGACTGATGCACCAAGTCTTACATCACGTCTACTTAGTATCCTGCATGTCAGGGCCATGCTGGACCTGGGGCTGCCCAGACAGAGTGGGGCCTGCATCACCCTTCCCAGGAGGGAGGGTGGAGGGAAACCCTGCATGACCTCTGAGGCCCTAAGAACCCTTGACTAAGGCTGAGCTCAATTTGAAACACTGGGTGACCAGAGCAGACATTTCATTCATCTATCAATGAGAATCCAGCACTGGAGGAGCAGAAAACAATGGCCTCGCTCAACCTTGACGCTAATCCTGACATGGACCCTAACCCTAAACTCTGATCCTGACCCTAAGCCCTGACCTAACCTTAGCCTAACCCGTACCCTAAACCTGTACCTTACCCTAACCCATGCTCTACCCGTATCCTACCTGTACCCCAATTCTAACCCATACCCTAACACCCACTCTAACACAGAACCCTAACACCCACTCTAACACAGAACCCTAACATCCTGAGACCAAAACCATAAACCTTAACCAATAAGCAAAACCATAACCATAACCAAACCATAAAATAGATTCATTAACCATACCCATAAATAACTCATTAACCATAAAACTTAAACCATCACAGCAACCATAAACCATCCACAGCCCCAACCCTCACACCAGCCCCAGCCCTAATGCTAACCCTGCAAACCACTTACACCAAGCCAAGTCTAGTCAGATTATACAAATACATCTTGGAAAAGAAAACTGGGGAATTCTCTGGTGGCCCAGTGGTTAGGACTCTGTGCTTTCACTGCCAAGGGCTCGGGTTCGATCCCTGACTGGGGAACTAAGATCCCACAAGCCATGGGATGGGGCCAAAATAAATAAATAATTAAAATGAAATAAAACCACTATTTTAAAAAAGATTTTAAAAAGAAAGGAAAAAAACAAGAAAACTACCCCAGTATAACTTATAAATATGAATGTAAAAATCTATCACAAAATAATAGCAACATGAAACCAACAGAACTTTAAATGGATAATGCCATAAGCAAGTATCTCTACACCAGAAATTTCAGGTTGCTCAACATATTAAAAGTAAGCAATGTATTCAACCACAATAATGGTGTGAAGGGAAAACACATAATCCTATCAATTAATGCAAAACATCTACAATGAAAATCCAGTGTTATTTCATGAAAAACACTCAAGAAAGCAGGCATAAAAGGAAATTTGTTCAATATGGAAAAGAGTAGTACCAAAAGCCACAGCAAACATCATGCTCAATGTTAAAGACTGAAAGATTTACTCCTGAAATCAGGAACAAGGCCAGGAAGCTGGCCTTCATCACCATGACTCACTAGTGTACTGGAAGTTCTACCCAGAATCTTGAGGAAAGAAAGAAAAGGCATCCATGGGTGAATGGAAAAATTAAAACCCTGTCTCTTCACAGAACATAGGTCACATCATCTTATATATAAAACTACCTAGAATCAGCAAAGAAATTATTAGAGCTAATCAACTAATTAATCAAAGTTACAGAACAAAATATCAATTCATGAAAATCTATCTTATATGCATACGCTGGCAAAAAATAATCTGAAAAAGAATTTATGAGAACAATTCCATTTTTAATAATGTCAACATCAATATTTAGGAGTATATTTAATCAAGGTACAAGACTTGTTTTTATGTATGTAAAGTTGTATGTTTGAAATTACTGGAGAGTCAATTACTTTTCAAAACATCATGTATGTCAACAGCATGCCAAAAAAGCAGAGAAAACAGCAAACTTCCATATAGAAGCCAAGCCTTACCCAGATCCAGTTCACCCAAAGTCCACATGTCATGTAGAGGCACTGTGGGAAGGTTATACTTGGAGCCGCTGTCCTCCGTGTTGTGGACGACCTGGATATGGTAGAAACAGTGGGATTTTTCAATTCCAATTTTCCACTTCATTCCACAAAAAAACTATTAGAACTAATAAATAAATTCAGTAAAGTTGCAAAATCAATACACAGAAATCAGTTGCATTTCTCAACACTAATAATGAACCATCAGAAAGAGAAAGAAAGCAACCCTATTTACAACTGCATCAAAAAGAACAAAATACCTGGGAATAAAGTCAACCAAGGAGGTGAAAGACCTGCACACTGAAAACTTGAAGACATTGATGAAGACATTGAAAAAACACACCAATAAATGGAAAGATAGCCTGTTCTCACGGAATGGAACAATTAATATTGTTAAAACATCCATGCTACCCAAAGCAGTGGACACAGTGAATGCAATCCCTCCCACAATTCCATGGTATTTTCCCCCAAAACAGAGCAAATCCTCCTAATATCTGTGGGGAACCACAAAGGACCCCAAATAGCCAAAGAAACCCTGAAAAAAGAGAACGGGCTGGAGGCAACTCCCTCCCTGACGTCACACTCTGCTGAGAAGCTACAGTCACCAAAACAGTGTGGAACTGGCTCAAAACGGGCACAGGGACCAGAGGAACAGGACAGAGAGACCAGAATTCAACCCACACGGACGGGCTCGGTGAATTTAGGACACAGGGACCAAGGACACACCAAGGAGCACGACACTCCCCACGATAAATGGTGCTGGGAAAACTGGACGCCCCATAACTCACGCTGGCTGCCCTGCACACAAACCTGACCAAACACCCAGCTTTCCACGCCAAGCCCTCCCTCGCTCACACGAAGACGGACCCCCTCAACGGTCAGCCGCCCACAGGAAGCTTCTCCCCACTTTTCCTCACCGTCTCTTCACCTTTTCCTCAGGCATCACCTGGGTCCTCAGGAAACCTAGTTCCCTAGTCAGCGTGGACGCAGCCCCACTTTGTCCTGAAGCCGAAACCCCAGCGAGTCCTGAGGAGACGGGAGACCGAGCTCCTCTCAGCAGAGACGCTGAGCCGGGCGTCCTACCCGAAGGCCCCGCCCCCGCGCCTGACGAGGCTCAACTGCTCTCAGCTGCCCTCACAATCCAGTTCGCAGGGAAGGAGCATGCGCTGTGGGGCAGAGAGGCGAACTCGGCGCCACCCTGTGGTCAGTGCAGGAAGTGCAGGCCGCGCCTCCCTCACAGGTCACTGGAGGCAGCGCGCCCTACTGACAGGACTGCTGAATCCATTAAACTGGAAATTCAAACTAAAATGGAGTCTCTATCCCAAAAGTTTTCTAAAAGTAGTTAAGGAACAAGTAATTGGAAACCATTTGGAATGAAGTGAATGTAGATGCAAACTTTACAACTTATACCAAATTCACTCAAAGTTATTCAGAGGCAAATTTTATTTTAGTTTCTAATTCATTTTTGGCTGCGTTGGGTCTTCGTTGCTGCATATGGGCTTTCTCTAGTTGCGTCGAGCGGGGCTACTCTTCGTTGTGGTGCACAGGCTCCTCATTGCTGTGGCTTCTCATGTTGCGGAGCACGGGCTCTAGGCGCGCAGGCTTCAGTAGCTGTGCCGCGCAGGTTTGGTTGCTCTGCAGCATGTGGGATCTTCCCGGACCAGGGCTCGAGCCCGTGTCCCCTGCATTGTCCCCACGGACAAAGTTTAAATACAAAACTATTCAAGGGGCTTCCCTGGTGGCGCAGTGGTTGAGAATCTGCCTGCTAATGCAGGGGACACGGGTTCGAGCCCTGGTCCGGGAAGATCCCACATGCTGTGGAGCAACTAAGCCCATGCACCACAACTACTGAGCCTGCGCTCTAGAACCCGCGAGCCACAACTGCTGAAGCCCACGCGCTTAGAGCCTGTACTCTGCAACAAGAGAAGCCACCGCAATGAGAAGCCCCCACTCGCCGCAACTAGAGAAAGCCTCCGTGCAGCAATGCAGACCCAACACAGCCAAAAATTAATTAATTAATTAATTAAGAAAAAAAAAGGCAGCACCTGGGGGCTGGCAGACTGATGCACCAAGTCTTACATCACGTCTACTTAGTATCCTGCATGTCAGGGCCATGCTGGACCTGGGGCTGCCCAGACAGAGTGGGGCCTGCATCACCCTTCCCAGGAGGGAGGGTGGAGGGAAACCCTGCATGACCTCTGAGGCCCTAAGAACCCTTGACTAAGGCTGAGCTCAATTTGAAACACTGGGTGACCAGAGCAGACATTTCATTCATCTATCAATGAGAATCCAGCACTGGAGGAGCAGAAAACAATGGCCTCGCTCAACCTTGACGCTAATCCTGACATGGACCCTAACCCTAAACTCTGATCCTGACCCTAAGCCCTGACCTAACCTTAGCCTAACCCGTACCCTAAACCTGTACCTTACCCTAACCCATGCTCTACCCGTAGCCTACCTGTACCCCAATTCTAACCCATACCCTAACACCCACTCTAACACAGAACCCTAACACCCACTCTAACACAGAACCCTAACATCCTGAGACCAAAACCATAAACCTTAACCAATAAGCAAAACCATAACCATAACCAAACCATAAAATAGATTCATTAACCATACCCATAAATAACTCATTAACCATAAAACTTAAACCATCACAGCAACCATAAACCATCCACAGCCCCAACCCTCACACCAGCCCCAGCCCTAATGCTAACCCTGCAAACCACTTACACCAAGCCAAGTCTAGTCAGATTATACAAATACATCTTGGAAAAGAAAACTGGGGAATTCTCTGGTGGCCCAGTGGTTAGGACTCTGTGCTTTCACTGCCAAGGGCTCGGGTTCGATCCCTGACTGGGGAACTAAGATCCCACAAGCCATGGGATGGGGCCAAAATAAATAAATAATTAAAATGAAATGAAACCACTATTTTAAAAAAGATTTTAAAAAGAAAGGAAAAAAACAAGAAAACTACCCCAGTATAACTTATAAATATGAATGTAAAAATCTATCACAAAATAATAGCAACATGAAACCAACAGAACTTTAAATGGATAATGCCATAAGCAAGTATCTCTACACCAGAAATTTCAGGTTGCTCAACATATTAAAAGTAAGCAATGTATTCAACCACAATAATGGTGTGAAGGGAAAACACATAATCCTATCTATTAATGCAAAACATCTACAATGAAAATCCAGTGTTATTTCATGAAAAACACTCAAGAAAGCAGGAATAAAAGGAAATTTGTTCAATATGGAAAAGAGTAGTACCAAAAGCCACAGCAAACATCATGCTCAATGTTAAAGACTGAAAGATTTACTCCTGAAATCAGGAACAAGGCCAGGAAGCTGGCCTTCATCACCATGACTCACTAGTGTACTGGAAGTTCTACCCAGAATCTTGAGGAAAGAAAGAAAAGGCATCCATGGGTGAATGGAAAAATTAAAACCCTGTCTCTTCACAGAACATAGGTCACATCATCTTATATATAAAACTACCTAGAATCAGCAAAGAAATTATTTGAGCTAATCAACTAATTAATCAAAGTTACAGAACAAAATATCAATTCATGAAAATCTATCTTATATGCATACGCTGGCAAAAAATAATCTGAAAAAGAATTTATGAGAACAATTCCATTTTTAATAATGTCAACATCAATATTTAGGAGTATATTTAATCAAGGTACAAGACTTGTTTTTATGTATGTAAAGTTGTATGTTTGAAATTACTGGAGAGTCAATTACTTTTCAAAACATCATGTATGTCAACAGCATGCCAGAAAAGCAGAGAAAACAGCAAACTTCCATATAGAAGCCAAGCCTTACCCAGATCCAGTTCACCCAAAGTCCACATGTCATGTAGAGGCACTGTGGGAAGGTTATACTAGGAGCCGCTGTCCTCCGTGTTGTGGACGACCTGGATATGGTAGAAACAGTGGGATTTTTCAATTCCAATTTTCCACTTCATTCCACAAAAAAACTATTAGAACTAATAAATAAATTCAGTAAAGTTGCAAAATCAATACACAGAAATCAGTTGCATTTCTCAACACTAATAATGAACCATCAGAAAGAGAAAGAAAGCAACCCTATTTACAACTGCATCAAAAAGAACAAAATACCTGGGAATAAAGTCAACCAAGGAGGTGAAAGACCTGCACACTGAAAACTTGAAGACATTGATGAAGACATTGAAAAAACACACCAATAAATGGAAAGATAGCCTGTTCTCACGGAATGGAACAATTAATATTGTTAAAACATCCATGCTACCCAAAGCAGTGGACACAGTGAATGCAATCCCTCCCACAATTCCATGGTATTTTCCCCCAAAACAGAGCAAATCCTCCTAATATCTGTGGGGAACCACAAAGGACCCCAAATAGCCAAAGAAACCCTGAAAAAAGAGAACGGGCTGGAGGCAACTCCCTCCCTGACGTCACACTCTGCTGAGAAGCTACAGTCACCAAAACAGTGTGGAACTGGCTCAAAACGGGCACAGGGACCAGAGGAACAGGACAGAGAGACCAGAATTCAACCCACACGGACGGGCTCGGTGAATTTAGGACACAGGGACCAAGGACACACCAAGGAGCACGACACTCCCCACGATAAATGGTGCTGGGAAAACTGGACGCCCCATAACTCACGCTGGCTGCCCTGCACACAAACCTGACCAAACACCCAGCTTTCCACGCCAAGCCCTCCCTCGCTCACACGAAGACGGACCCCCTCAACGGTCAGCCGCCCACAGGAAGCTTCTCCCCACTTTTCCTCACCGTCTCTTCACCTTTTCCTCAGGCATCACCTGGGTCCTCAGGAAACCTAGTTCCCTAGTCAGCGTGGACGCAGCCCCACTTTGTCCTGAAGCCGAAACCCCAGCGAGTCCTGAGGAGACGGGAGACCGAGCTCCTCTCCGCAGAGACGCTGAGCCGGGCGTCCTACCCGAAGGCCCCGCCCCCGCGCCTGACGAGGCTCAACTGCTCTCAGCTGCCCTCACAATCCAGTTCGCAGGGAAGGAGCATGCGCTGTGGGGCAGAGAGGCGAACTCGGCGCCACCCTGTGGTCAGTGCAGGAAGTGCAGGCCGCGCCTCCCTCACAGGTCACTGGAGGCAGCGCGCCCTACTGACAGGACTGCTGAATCCATTAAACTGGAAATTCAAACTAAAATGGAGTCTCTATCCCAAAAGTTTTCTAAAAGTAGTTAAGGAACAAGTAATTGGAAACCATTTGGAATGAAGTGAATGTAGATGCAAACTTTACAACTTATACCAAATTCACTCAAAGTTATTCAGAGGCAAATTTTATTTTAGTTTCTAATTCATTTTTGGCTGCGTTGGGTCTTCGTTGCTGCATATGGGCTTTCTCTAGTTGCGTCGAGCGGGGCTACTCTTCGTTGTGGTGCACAGGCTCCTCATTGCTGTGGCTTCTCATGTTGCGGAGCACGGGCTCTAGGCGCGCAGGCTTCAGTAGCTGTGCCGCGCAGGTTTGGTTGCTCTGCAGCATGTGGGATCTTCCCGGACCAGGGCTCGAGCCCGTGTCCCCTGCATTGTCCCCACGGACAAAGTTTAAATACAAAACTATTCAAGGGGCTTCCCTGGTGGCGCAGTGGTTGAGAATCTGCCTGCTAATGCAGGGGACACGGGTTCGAGCCCTGGTCCGGGAAGATCCCACATGCTGTGGAGCAACTAAGCCCATGCACCACAACTACTGAGCCTGCGCTCTAGAACCCGCGAGCCACAACTGCTGAAGCCCACGCGCTTAGAGCCTGTACTCTGCAACAAGAGAAGCCACCGCAATGAGAAGCCCCCACTCGCCGCAACTAGAGAAAGCCTCCGTGCAGCAATGCAGACCCAACACAGCCAAAAATTAATTAATTAATTAATTAAGAAAAAAAAAGGCAGCACCTGGGGGCTGGCAGACTGATGCACCAAGTCTTACATCACGTCTACTTAGTATCCTGCATGTCAGGGCCATGCTGGACCTGGGGCTGCCCAGACAGAGTGGGGCCTGCATCACCCTTCCCAGGAGGGAGGGTGGAGGGAAACCCTGCATGACCTCTGAGGCCCTAAGAACCCTTGACTAAGGCTGAGCTCAATTTGAAACACTGGGTGACCAGAGCAGACATTTCATTCATCTATCAATGAGAATCCAGCACTGGAGGAGCAGAAAACAATGGCCTCGCTCAACCTTGACGCTAATCCTGACATGGACCCTAACCCTAAACTCTGATCCTGACCCTAAGCCCTGACCTAACCTTAGCCTAACCCGTACCCTAAACCTGTACCTTACCCTAACCCATGCTCTACCCGTATCCTACCTGTACCCCAATTCTAACCCATACCCTAACACCCACTCTAACACAGAACCCTAACACCCACTCTAACACAGAACCCTAACATCCTGAGACCAAAACCATAAACCTTAACCAATAAGCAAAACCATAACCATAACCAAACCATAAAATAGATTCATTAACCATACCCATAAATAACTCATTAACCATAAAACTTAAACCATCACAGCAACCATAAACCATCCACAGCCCCAACCCTCACACCAGCCCCAGCCCTAATGCTAACCCTGCAAACCACTTACACCAAGCCAAGTCTAGTCAGATTATACAAATACATCTTGGAAAAGAAAACTGGGGAATTCTCTGGTGGCCCAGTGGTTAGGACTCTGTGCTTTCACTGCCAAGGGCTCGGGTTCGATCCCTGACTGGGGAACTAAGATCCCACAAGCCATGGGATGGGGCCAAAATAAATAAATAATTAAAATGAAATAAAACCACTATTTTAAAAAAGATTTTAAAAAGAAAGGAAAAAAACAAGAAAACTACCCCAGTATAACTTATAAATATGAATGTAAAAATCTATCACAAAATAATAGCAACATGAAACCAACAGAACTTTAAATGGATAATGCCATAAGCAAGTATCTCTACACCAGAAATTTCAGGTTGCTCAACATATTAAAAGTAAGCAATGTATTCAACCACAATAATGGTGTGAAGGGAAAACACATAATCCTATCAATTAATGCAAAACATCTACAATGAAAATCCAGTGTTATTTCATGAAAAACACTCAAGAAAGCAGGCATAAAAGGAAATTTGTTCAATATGGAAAAGAGTAGTACCAAAAGCCACAGCAAACATCATGCTCAATGTTAAAGACTGAAAGATTTACTCCTGAAATCAGGAACAAGGCCAGGAAGCTGGCCTTCATCACCATGACTCACTAGTGTACTGGAAGTTCTACCCAGAATCTTGAGGAAAGAAAGAAAAGGCATCCATGGGTGAATGGAAAAATTAAAACCCTGTCTCTTCACAGAACATAGGTCACATCATCTTATATATAAAACTACCTAGAATCAGCAAAGAAATTATTAGAGCTAATCAACTAATTAATCAAAGTTACAGAACAAAATATCAATTCATGAAAATCTATCTTATATGCATACGCTGGCAAAAAATAATCTGAAAAAGAATTTATGAGAACAATTCCATTTTTAATAATGTCAACATCAATATTTAGGAGTATATTTAATCAAGGTACAAGACTTGTTTTTATGTATGTAAAGTTGTATGTTTGAAATTACTGGAGAGTCAATTACTTTTCAAAACATCATGTATGTCAACAGCATGCCAGAAAAGCAGAGAAAACAGCAAACTTCCATATAGAAGCCAAGCCTTACCCAGATCCAGTTCACCCAAAGTCCACATGTCATGTAGAGGCACTGTGGGAAGGTTATACTTGGAGCCGCTGTCCTCCGTGTTGTGGACGACCTGGATATGGTAGAAACAGTGGGATTTTTCAATTCCAATTTTCCACTTCATTCCACAAAAAAACTATTAGAACTAATAAATAAATTCAGTAAAGTTGCAAAATCAATACACAGAAATCAGTTGCATTTCTCAACACTAATAATGAACCATCAGAAAGAGAAAGAAAGCAACCCTATTTACAACTGCATCAAAAAGAACAAAATACCTGGGAATAAAGTCAACCAAGGAGGTGAAAGACCTGCACACTGAAAACTTGAAGACATTGATGAAGACATTGAAAAAACACACCAATAAATGGAAAGATAGCCTGTTCTCACGGAATGGAACAATTAATATTGTTAAAACATCCATGCTACCCAAAGCAGTGGACACAGTGAATGCAATCCCTCCCACAATTCCATGGTATTTTCCCCCAAAACAGAGCAAATCCTCCTAATATCTGTGGGGAACCACAAAGGACCCCAAATAGCCAAAGAAACCCTGAAAAAAGAGAACGGGCTGGAGGCAACTCCCTCCCTGACGTCACACTCTGCTGAGAAGCTACAGTCACCAAAACAGTGTGGAACTGGCTCAAAACGGGCACAGGGACCAGAGGAACAGGACAGAGAGACCAGAATTCAACCCACACGGACGGGCTCGGTGAATTTAGGACACAGGGACCAAGGACACACCAAGGAGCACGACACTCCCCACGATAAATGGTGCTGGGAAAACTGGACGCCCCATAACTCACGCTGGCTGCCCTGCACACAAACCTGACCAAACACCCAGCTTTCCACGCCAAGCCCTCCCTCGCTCACACGAAGACGGACCCCCTCAACGGTCAGCCGCCCACAGGAAGCTTCTCCCCACTTTTCCTCACCGTCTCTTCACCTTTTCCTCAGGCATCACCTGGGTCCTCAGGAAACCTAGTTCCCTAGTCAGCGTGGACGCAGCCCCACTTTGTCCTGAAGCCGAAACCCCAGCGAGTCCTGAGGAGACGGGAGACCGAGCTCCTCTCCGCAGAGACGCTGAGCCGGGCGTCCTACCCGAAGGCCCCGCCCCCGCGCCTGACGAGGCTCAACTGCTCTCAGCTGCCCTCACAATCCAGTTCGCAGGGAAGGAGCATGCGCTGTGGGGCAGAGAGGCGAACTCGGCGCCACCCTGTGGTCAGTGCAGGAAGTGCAGGCCGCGCCTCCCTCACAGGTCACTGGAGGCAGCGCGCCCTACTGACAGGACTGCTGAATCCATTAAACTGGAAATTCAAACTAAAATGGAGTCTCTATCCCAAAAGTTTTCTAAAAGTAGTTAAGGAACAAGTAATTGGAAACCATTTGGAATGAAGTGAATGTAGATGCAAACTTTACAACTTATACCAAATTCACTCAAAGTTATTCAGAGGCAAATTTTATTTTAGTTTCTAATTCATTTTTGGCTGCGTTGGGTCTTCGTTGCTGCATATGGGCTTTCTCTAGTTGCGTCGAGCGGGGCTACTCTTCGTTGTGGTGCACAGGCTCCTCATTGCTGTGGCTTCTCATGTTGCGGAGCACGGGCTCTAGGCGCGCAGGCTTCAGTAGCTGTGCCGCGCAGGTTTGGTTGCTCTGCAGCATGTGGGATCTTCCCGGACCAGGGCTCGAGCCCGTGTCCCCTGCATTGTCCCCACGGACAAAGTTTAAATACAAAACTATTCAAGGGGCTTCCCTGGTGGCGCAGTGGTTGAGAATCTGCCTGCTAATGCAGGGGACACGGGTTCGAGCCCTGGTCCGGGAAGATCCCACATGCTGTGGAGCAACTAAGCCCATGCACCACAACTACTGAGCCTGCGCTCTAGAACCCGCGAGCCACAACTGCTGAAGCCCACGCGCTTAGAGCCTGTACTCTGCAACAAGAGAAGCCACCGCAATGAGAAGCCCCCACTCGCCGCAACTAGAGAAAGCCTCCGTGCAGCAATGCAGACCCAACACAGCCAAAAATTAATTAATTAATTAATTAAGAAAAAAAAAGGCAGCACCTGGGGGCTGGCAGACTGATGCACCAAGTCTTACATCACGTCTACTTAGTATCCTGCATGTCAGGGCCATGCTGGACCTGGGGCTGCCCAGACAGAGTGGGGCCTGCATCACCCTTCCCAGGAGGGAGGGTGGAGGGAAACCCTGCATGACCTCTGAGGCCCTAAGAACCCTTGACTAAGGCTGAGCTCAATTTGAAACACTGGGTGACCAGAGCAGACATTTCATTCATCTATCAATGAGAATCCAGCACTGGAGGAGCAGAAAACAATGGCCTCGCTCAACCTTGACGCTAATCCTGACATGGACCCTAACCCTAAACTCTGATCCTGACCCTAAGCCCTGACCTAACCTTAGCCTAACCCGTACCCTAAACCTGTACCTTACCCTAACCCATGCTCTACCCGTATCCTACCTGTACCCCAATTCTAACCCATACCCTAACACCCACTCTAACACAGAACCCTAACACCCACTCTAACACAGAACCCTAACATCCTGAGACCAAAACCATAAACCTTAACCAATAAGCAAAACCATAACCATAACCAAACCATAAAATAGATTCATTAACCATACCCATAAATAACTCATTAACCATAAAACTTAAACCATCACAGCAACCATAAACCATCCACAGCCCCAACCCTCACACCAGCCCCAGCCCTAATGCTAACCCTGCAAACCACTTACACCAAGCCAAGTCTAGTCAGATTATACAAATACATCTTGGAAAAGAAAACTGGGGAATTCTCTGGTGGCCCAGTGGTTAGGACTCTGTGCTTTCACTGCCAAGGGCTCGGGTTCGATCCCTGACTGGGGAACTAAGATCCCACAAGCCATGGGATGGGGCCAAAATAAATAAATAATTAAAATGAAATAAAACCACTATTTTAAAAAAGATTTTAAAAAGAAAGGAAAAAAACAAGAAAACTACCCCAGTATAACTTATAAATATGAATGTAAAAATCTATCACAAAATAATAGCAACATGAAACCAACAGAACTTTAAATGGATAATGCCATAAGCAAGTATCTCTACACCAGAAATTTCAGGTTGCTCAACATATTAAAAGTAAGCAATGTATTCAACCACAATAATGGTGTGAAGGGAAAACACATAATCCTATCAATTAATGCAAAACATCTACAATGAAAATCCAGTGTTATTTCATGAAAAACACTCAAGAAAGCAGGCATAAAAGGAAATTTGTTCAATATGGAAAAGAGTAGTACCAAAAGCCACAGCAAACATCATGCTCAATGTTAAAGACTGAAAGATTTACTCCTGAAATCAGGAACAAGGCCAGGAAGCTGGCCTTCATCACCATGACTCACCTAGTGTACTGGAAGTTCTACCCAGAATCTTGAGGAAAGAAAGAAAAGGCATCCATGGGTGAATGGAAAAATTAAAACCCTGTCTCTTCACAGAACATAGGTCACATCATCTTATATATAAAACTACCTAGAATCAGCAAAGAAATTATTAGAGCTAATCAACTAATTAATCAAAGTTACAGAACAAAATATCAATTCATGAAAATCTATCTTATATGCATACGCTGGCAAAAAATAATCTGAAAAAGAATTTATGAGAACAATTCCATTTTTAATAATGTCAACATCAATATTTAGGAGTATATTTAATCAAGGTACAAGACTTGTTTTTATGTATGTAAAGTTGTATGTTTGAAATTACTGGAGAGTCAATTACTTTTCAAAACATCATGTATGTCAACAGCATGCCAGAAAAGCAGAGAAAACAGCAAACTTCCATATAGAAGCCAAGCCTTACCCAGATCCAGTTCACCCAAAGTCCACATGTCATGTAGAGGCACTGTGGGAAGGTTATACTTGGAGCCGCTGTCCTCCGTGTTGTGGACGACCTGGATATGGTAGAAACAGTGGGATTTTTCAATTCCAATTTTCCACTTCATTCCACAAAAAAACTATTAGAACTAATAAATAAATTCAGTAAAGTTGCAAAATCAATACACAGAAATCAGTTGCATTTCTCAACACTAATAATGAACCATCAGAAAGAGAAAGAAAGCAACCCTATTTACAACTGCATCAAAAAGAACAAAATACCTGGGAATAAAGTCAACCAAGGAGGTGAAAGACCTGCACACTGAAAACTTGAAGACATTGATGAAGACATTGAAAAAACACACCAATAAATGGAAAGATAGCCTGTTCTCACGGAATGGAACAATTAATATTGTTAAAACATCCATGCTACCCAAAGCAGTGGACACAGTGAATGCAATCCCTCCCACAATTCCATGGTATTTTCCCCCAAAACAGAGCAAATCCTCCTAATATCTGTGGGGAACCACAAAGGACCCCAAATAGCCAAAGAAACCCTGAAAAAAGAGAACGGGCTGGAGGCAACTCCCTCCCTGACGTCACACTCTGCTGAGAAGCTACAGTCACCAAAACAGTGTGGAACTGGCTCAAAACGGGCACAGGGACCAGAGGAACAGGACAGAGAGACCAGAATTCAACCCACACGGACGGGCTCGGTGAATTTAGGACACAGGGACCAAGGACACACCAAGGAGCACGACACTCCCCACGATAAATGGTGCTGGGAAAACTGGACGCCCCATAACTCACGCTGGCTGCCCTGCACACAAACCTGACCAAACACCCAGCTTTCCACGCCAAGCCCTCCCTCGCTCACACGAAGACGGACCCCCTCAACGGTCAGCCGCCCACAGGAAGCTTCTCCCCACTTTTCCTCACCGTCTCTTCACCTTTTCCTCAGGCATCACCTGGGTCCTCAGGAAACCTAGTTCCCTAGTCAGCGTGGACGCAGCCCCACTTTGTCCTGAAGCCGAAACCCCAGCGAGTCCTGAGGAGACGGGAGACCGAGCTCCTCTCAGCAGAGACGCTGAGCCGGGCGTCCTACCCGAAGGCCCCGCCCCCGCGCCTGACGAGGCTCAACTGCTCTCAGCTGCCCTCACAATCCAGTTCGCAGGGAAGGAGCATGCGCTGTGGGGCAGAGAGGCGAACTCGGCGCCACCCTGTGGTCAGTGCAGGAAGTGCAGGCCGCGCCTCCCTCACAGGTCACTGGAGGCAGCGCGCCCTACTGACAGGACTGCTGAATCCATTAAACTGGAAATTCAAACTAAAATGGAGTCTCTATCCCAAAAGTTTTCTAAAAGTAGTTAAGGAACAAGTAATTGGAAACCATTTGGAATGAAGTGAATGTAGATGCAAACTTTACAACTTATACCAAATTCACTCAAAGTTATTCAGAGGCAAATTTTATTTTAGTTTCTAATTCATTTTTGGCTGCGTTGGGTCTTCGTTGCTGCATATGGGCTTTCTCTAGTTGCGTCGAGCGGGGCTACTCTTCGTTGTGGTGCACAGGCTCCTCATTGCTGTGGCTTCTCATGTTGCGGAGCACGGGCTCTAGGCGCGCAGGCTTCAGTAGCTGTGCCGCGCAGGTTTGGTTGCTCTGCAGCATGTGGGATCTTCCCGGACCAGGGCTCGAGCCCGTGTCCCCTGCATTGTCCCCACGGACAAAGTTTAAATACAAAACTATTCAAGGGGCTTCCCTGGTGGCGCAGTGGTTGAGAATCTGCCTGCTAATGCAGGGGACACGGGTTCGAGCCCTGGTCCGGGAAGATCCCACATGCTGTGGAGCAACTAAGCCCATGCACCACAACTACTGAGCCTGCGCTCTAGAACCCGCGAGCCACAACTGCTGAAGCCCACGCGCTTAGAGCCTGTACTCTGCAACAAGAGAAGCCACCGCAATGAGAAGCCCCCACTCGCCGCAACTAGAGAAAGCCTCCGTGCAGCAATGCAGACCCAACACAGCCAAAAATTAATTAATTAATTAATTAAGAAAAAAAAAGGCAGCACCTGGGGGCTGGCAGACTGATGCACCAAGTCTTACATCACGTCTACTTAGTATCCTGCATGTCAGGGCCATGCTGGACCTGGGGCTGCCCAGACAGAGTGGGGCCTGCATCACCCTTCCCAGGAGGGAGGGTGGAGGGAAACCCTGCATGACCTCTGAGGCCCTAAGAACCCTTGACTAAGGCTGAGCTCAATTTGAAACACTGGGTGACCAGAGCAGACATTTCATTCATCTATCAATGAGAATCCAGCACTGGAGGAGCAGAAAACAATGGCCTCGCTCAACCTTGACGCTAATCCTGACATGGACCCTAACCCTAAACTCTGATCCTGACCCTAAGCCCTGACCTAACCTTAGCCTAACCCGTACCCTAAACCTGTACCTTACCCTAACCCATGCTCTACCCGTATCCTACCTGTACCCCAATTCTAACCCATACCCTAACACCCACTCTAACACAGAACCCTAACACCCACTCTAACACAGAACCCTAACATCCTGAGACCAAAACCATAAACCTTAACCAATAAGCAAAACCATAACCATAACCAAACCATAAAATAGATTCATTAACCATACCCATAAATAACTCATTAACCATAAAACTTAAACCATCACAGCAACCATAAACCATCCACAGCCCCAACCCTCACACCAGCCCCAGCCCTAATGCTAACCCTGCAAACCACTTACACCAAGCCAAGTCTAGTCAGATTATACAAATACATCTTGGAAAAGAAAACTGGGGAATTCTCTGGTGGCCCAGTGGTTAGGACTCTGTGCTTTCACTGCCAAGGGCTCGGGTTCGATCCCTGACTGGGGAACTAAGATCCCACAAGCCATGGGATGGGGCCAAAATAAATAAATAATTAAAATGAAATAAAACCACTATTTTAAAAACGATTTTAAAAAGAAAGGAAAAAAACAAGAAAACTACCCCAGTATAACTTATAAATATGAATGTAAAAATCTATCACAAAATAATAGCAACATGAAACCAACAGAACTTTAAATGGATAATGCCATAAGCAAGTATCTCTACACCAGAAATTTCAGGTTGCTCAACATATTAAAAGTAAGCAATGTATTCAACCACAATAATGGTGTGAAGGGAAAACACATAATCCTATCTATTAATGCAAAACATCTACAATGAAAATCCAGTGTTATTTCATGAAAAACACTCAAGAAAGCAGGAATAAAAGGAAATTTGTTCAATATGGAAAAGAGTAGTACCAAAAGCCACAGCAAACATCATGCTCAATGTTAAAGACTGAAAGATTTACTCCTGAAATCAGGAACAAGGCCAGGAAGCTGGCCTTCATCACCATGACTCACTAGTGTACTGGAAGTTCTACCCAGAATCTTGAGGAAAGAAAGAAAAGGCATCCATGGGTGAATGGAAAAATTAAAACCCTGTCTCTTCACAGAACATAGGTCACATCATCTTATATATAAAACTACCTAGAATCAGCAAAGAAATTATTTGAGCTAATCAACTAATTAATCAAAGTTACAGAACAAAATATCAATTCATGAAAATCTATCTTATATGCATACGCTGGCAAAAAATAATCTGAAAAAGAATTTATGAGAACAATTCCATTTTTAATAATGTCAACATCAATATTTAGGAGTATATTTAATCAAGGTACAAGACTTGTTTTTATGTATGTAAAGTTGTATGTTTGAAATTACTGGAGAGTCAATTACTTTTCAAAACATCATGTATGTCAACAGCATGCCAGAAAAGCAGAGAAAACAGCAAACTTCCATATAGAAGCCAAGCCTTACCCAGATCCAGTTCACCCAAAGTCCACATGTCATGTAGAGGCACTGTGGGAAGGTTATACTTGGAGCCGCTGTCCTCCGTGTTGTGGACGACCTGGATATGGTAGAAACAGTGGGATTTTTCAATTCCAATTTTCCACTTCATTCCACAAAAAAACTATTAGAACTAATAAATAAATTCAGTAAAGTTGCAAAATCAATACACAGAAATCAGTTGCATTTCTCAACACTAATAATGAACCATCAGAAAGAGAAAGAAAGCAACCCTATTTACAACTGCATCAAAAAGAACAAAATACCTGGGAATAAAGTCAACCAAGGAGGTGAAAGACCTGCACACTGAAAACTTGAAGACATTGATGAAGACATTGAAAAAACACACCAATAAATGGAAAGATAGCCTGTTCTCACGGAATGGAACAATTAATATTGTTAAAACATCCATGCTACCCAAAGCAGTGGACACAGTGAATGCAATCCCTCCCACAATTCCATGGTATTTTCCCCCAAAACAGAGCAAATCCTCCTAATATCTGTGGGGAACCACAAAGGACCCCAAATAGCCAAAGAAACCCTGAAAAAAGAGAACGGGCTGGAGGCAACTCCCTCCCTGACGTCACACTCTGCTGAGAAGCTACAGTCACCAAAACAGTGTGGAACTGGCTCAAAACGGGCACAGGGACCAGAGGAACAGGACAGAGAGACCAGAATTCAACCCACACGGACGGGCTCGGTGAATTTAGGACACAGGGACCAAGGACACACCAAGGAGCACGACACTCCCCACGATAAATGGTGCTGGGAAAACTGGACGCCCCATAACTCACGCTGGCTGCCCTGCACACAAACCTGACCAAACACCCAGCTTTCCACGCCAAGCCCTCCCTCGCTCACACGAAGACGGACCCCCTCAACGGTCAGCCGCCCACAGGAAGCTTCTCCCCACTTTTCCTCACCGTCTCTTCACCTTTTCCTCAGGCATCACCTGGGTCCTCAGGAAACCTAGTTCCCTAGTCAGCGTGGACGCAGCCCCACTTTGTCCTGAAGCCGAAACCCCAGCGAGTCCTGAGGAGACGGGAGACCGAGCTCCTCTCAGCAGAGACGCTGAGCCGGGCGTCCTACCCGAAGGCCCCGCCCCCGCGCCTGACGAGGCTCAACTGCTCTCAGCTGCCCTCACAATCCAGTTCGCAGGGAAGGAGCATGCGCTGTGGGGCAGAGAGGCGAACTCGGCGCCACCCTGTGGTCAGTGCAGGAAGTGCAGGCCGCGCCTCCCTCACAGGTCACTGGAGGCAGCGCGCCCTACTGACAGGACTGCTGAATCCATTAAACTGGAAATTCAAACTAAAATGGAGTCTCTATCCCAAAAGTTTTCTAAAAGTAGTTAAGGAACAAGTAATTGGAAACCATTTGGAATGAAGTGAATGTAGATGCAAACTTTACAACTTATACCAAATTCACTCAAAGTTATTCAGAGGCAAATTTTATTTTAGTTTCTAATTCATTTTTGGCTGCGTTGGGTCTTCGTTGCTGCATATGGGCTTTCTCTAGTTGCGTCGAGCGGGGCTACTCTTCGTTGTGGTGCACAGGCTCCTCATTGCTGTGGCTTCTCATGTTGCGGAGCACGGGCTCTAGGCGCGCAGGCTTCAGTAGCTGTGCCGCGCAGGTTTGGTTGCTCTGCAGCATGTGGGATCTTCCCGGACCAGGGCTCGAGCCCGTGTCCCCTGCATTGTCCCCACGGACAAAGTTTAAATACAAAACTATTCAAGGGGCTTCCCTGGTGGCGCAGTGGTTGAGAATCTGCCTGCTAATGCAGGGGACACGGGTTCGAGCCCTGGTCCGGGAAGATCCCACATGCTGTGGAGCAACTAAGCCCATGCACCACAACTACTGAGCCTGCGCTCTAGAACCCGCGAGCCACAACTGCTGAAGCCCACGCGCTTAGAGCCTGTACTCTGCAACAAGAGAAGCCACCGCAATGAGAAGCCCCCACTCGCCGCAACTAGAGAAAGCCTCCGTGCAGCAATGCAGACCCAACACAGCCAAAAATTAATTAATTAATTAATTAAGAAAAAAAAAAGGCAGCACCTGGGGGCTGGCAGACTGATGCACCAAGTCTTACATCACGTCTACTTAGTATCCTGCATGTCAGGGCCATGCTGGACCTGGGGCTGCCCAGACAGAGTGGGGCCTGCATCACCCTTCCCAGGAGGGAGGGTGGAGGGAAACCCTGCATGACCTCTGAGGCCCTAAGAACCCTTGACTAAGGCTGAGCTCAATTTGAAACACTGGGTGACCAGAGCAGACATTTCATTCATCTATCAATGAGAATCCAGCACTGGAGGAGCAGAAAACAATGGCCTCGCTCAACCTTGACGCTAATCCTGACATGGACCCTAACCCTAAACTCTGATCCTGACCCTAAGCCCTGACCTAACCTTAGCCTAACCCGTACCCTAAACCTGTACCTTACCCTAACCCATGCTCTACCCGTATCCTACCTGTACCCCAATTCTAACCCATACCCTAACACCCACTCTAACACAGAACCCTAACACCCACTCTAACACAGAACCCTAACATCCTGAGACCAAAACCATAAACCTTAACCAATAAGCAAAACCATAACCATAACCAAACCATAAAATAGATTCATTAACCATACCCATAAATAACTCATTAACCATAAAACTTAAACCATCACAGCAACCATAAACCATCCACAGCCCCAACCCTCACACCAGCCCCAGCCCTAATGCTAACCCTGCAAACCACTTACACCAAGCCAAGTCTAGTCAGATTATACAAATACATCTTGGAAAAGAAAACTGGGGAATTCTCTGGTGGCCCAGTGGTTAGGACTCTGTGCTTTCACTGCCAAGGGCTCGGGTTCGATCCCTGACTGGGGAACTAAGATCCCACAAGCCATGGGATGGGGCCAAAATAAATAAATAATTAAAATGAAATAAAACCACTATTTTAAAAAAGATTTTAAAAAGAAAGGAAAAAAACAAGAAAACTACCCCAGTATAACTTATAAATATGAATGTAAAAATCTATCACAAAATAATAGCAACATGAAACCAACAGAACTTTAAATGGATAATGCCATAAGCAAGTATCTCTACACCAGAAATTTCAGGTTGCTCAACATATTAAAAGTAAGCAATGTATTCAACCACAATAATGGTGTGAAGGGAAAACACATAATCCTATCAATTAATGCAAAACATCTACAATGAAAATCCAGTGTTATTTCATGAAAAACACTCAAGAAAGCAGGAATAAAAGGAAATTTGTTCAATATGGAAAAGAGTAGTACCAAAAGCCACAGCAAACATCATGCTCAATGTTAAAGACTGAAAGATTTACTCCTGAAATCAGGAACAAGGCCAGGAAGCTGGCCTTCATCACCATGACTCACTAGTGTACTGGAAGTTCTACCCAGAATCTTGAGGAAAGAAAGAAAAGGCATCCATGGGTGAATGGAAAAATTAAAACCCTGTCTCTTCACAGAACATAGGTCACATCATCTTATATATAAAACTACCTAGAATCAGCAAAGAAATTATTAGAGCTAATCAACTAATTAATCAAAGTTACAGAACAAAATATCAATTCATGAAAATCTATCTTATATGCATACGCTGGCAAAAAATAATCTGAAAAAGAATTTATGAGAACAATTCCATTTTTAATAATGTCAACATCAATATTTAGGAGTATATTTAATCAAGGTACAAGACTTGTTTTTATGTATGTAAAGTTGTATGTTTGAAATTACTGGAGAGTCAATTACTTTTCAAAACATCATGTATGTCAACAGCATGCCAGAAAAGCAGAGAAAACAGCAAACTTCCATATAGAAGCCAAGCCTTACCCAGATCCAGTTCACCCAAAGTCCACATGTCATGTAGAGGCACTGTGGGAAGGTTATACTAGGAGCCGCTGTCCTCCGTGTTGTGGACGACCTGGATATGGTAGAAACAGTGGGATTTTTCAATTCCAATTTTCCACTTCATTCCACAAAAAAACTATTAGAACTAATAAATAAATTCAGTAAAGTTGCAAAATCAATACACAGAAATCAGTTGCATTTCTCAACACTAATAATGAACCATCAGAAAGAGAAAGAAAGCAACCCTATTTACAACTGCATCAAAAAGAACAAAATACCTGGGAATAAAGTCAACCAAGGAGGTGAAAGACCTGCACACTGAAAACTTGAAGACATTGATGAAGACATTGAAAAAACACACCAATAAATGGAAAGATAGCCTGTTCTCACGGAATGGAACAATTAATATTGTTAAAACATCCATGCTACCCAAAGCAGTGGACACAGTGAATGCAATCCCTCCCACAATTCCATGGTATTTTCCCCCAAAACAGAGCAAATCCTCCTAATATCTGTGGGGAACCACAAAGGACCCCAAATAGCCAAAGAAACCCTGAAAAAAGAGAACGGGCTGGAGGCAACTCCCTCCCTGACGTCACACTCTGCTGAGAAGCTACAGTCACCAAAACAGTGTGGAACTGGCTCAAAACGGGCACAGGGACCAGAGGAACAGGACAGAGAGACCAGAATTCAACCCACACGGACGGGCTCGGTGAATTTAGGACACAGGGACCAAGGACACACCAAGGAGCACGACACTCCCCACGATAAATGGTGCTGGGAAAACTGGACGCCCCATAACTCACGCTGGCTGCCCTGCACACAAACCTGACCAAACACCCAGCTTTCCACGCCAAGCCCTCCCTCGCTCACACGAAGACGGACCCCCTCAACGGTCAGCCGCCCACAGGAAGCTTCTCCCCACTTTTCCTCACCGTCTCTTCACCTTTTCCTCAGGCATCACCTGGGTCCTCAGGAAACCTAGTTCCCTAGTCAGCGTGGACGCAGCCCCACTTTGTCCTGAAGCCGAAACCCCAGCGAGTCCTGAGGAGACGGGAGACCGAGCTCCTCTCAGCAGAGACGCTGAGCCGGGCGTCCTACCCGAAGGCCCCGCCCCCGCGCCTGACGAGGCTCAACTGCTCTCAGCTGCCCTCACAATCCAGTTCGCAGGGAAGGAGCATGCGCTGTGGGGCAGAGAGGCGAACTCGGCGCCACCCTGTGGTCAGTGCAGGAAGTGCAGGCCGCGCCTCCCTCACAGGTCACTGGAGGCAGCGCGCCCTACTGACAGGACTGCTGAATCCATTAAACTGGAAATTCAAACTAAAATGGAGTCTCTATCCCAAAAGTTTTCTAAAAGTAGTTAAGGAACAAGTAATTGGAAACCATTTGGAATGAAGTGAATGTAGATGCAAACTTTACAACTTATACCAAATTCACTCAAAGTTATTCAGAGGCAAATTTTATTTTAGTTTCTAATTCATTTTTGGCTGCGTTGGGTCTTCGTTGCTGCATATGGGCTTTCTCTAGTTGCGTCGAGCGGGGCTACTCTTCGTTGTGGTGCACAGGCTCCTCATTGCTGTGGCTTCTCATGTTGCGGAGCACGGGCTCTAGGCGCGCAGGCTTCAGTAGCTGTGCCGCGCAGGTTTGGTTGCTCTGCAGCATGTGGGATCTTCCCGGACCAGGGCTCGAGCCCGTGTCCCCTGCATTGTCCCCACGGACAAAGTTTAAATACAAAACTATTCAAGGGGCTTCCCTGGTGGCGCAGTGGTTGAGAATCTGCCTGCTAATGCAGGGGACACGGGTTCGAGCCCTGGTCCGGGAAGATCCCACATGCTGTGGAGCAACTAAGCCCATGCACCACAACTACTGAGCCTGCGCTCTAGAACCCGCGAGCCACAACTGCTGAAGCCCACGCGCTTAGAGCCTGTACTCTGCAACAAGAGAAGCCACCGCAATGAGAAGCCCCCACTCGCCGCAACTAGAGAAAGCCTCCGTGCAGCAATGCAGACCCAACACAGCCAAAAATTAATTAATTAATTAATTAAGAAAAAAAAAGGCAGCACCTGGGGGCTGGCAGACTGATGCACCAAGTCTTACATCACGTCTACTTAGTATCCTGCATGTCAGGGCCATGCTGGACCTGGGGCTGCCCAGACAGAGTGGGGCCTGCATCACCCTTCCCAGGAGGGAGGGTGGAGGGAAACCCTGCATGACCTCTGAGGCCCTAAGAACCCTTGACTAAGGCTGAGCTCAATTTGAAACACTGGGTGACCAGAGCAGACATTTCATTCATCTATCAATGAGAATCCAGCACTGGAGGAGCAGAAAACAATGGCCTCGCTCAACCTTGACGCTAATCCTGACATGGACCCTAACCCTAAACTCTGATCCTGACCCTAAGCCCTGACCTAACCTTAGCCTAACCCGTACCCTAAACCTGTACCTTACCCTAACCCATGCTCTACCCGTATCCTACCTGTACCCCAATTCTAACCCATACCCTAACACCCACTCTAACACAGAACCCTAACACCCACTCTAACACAGAACCCTAACATCCTGAGACCAAAACCATAAACCTTAACCAATAAGCAAAACCATAACCATAACCAAACCATAAAATAGATTCATTAACCATACCCATAAATAACTCATTAACCATAAAACTTAAACCATCACAGCAACCATAAACCATCCACAGCCCCAACCCTCACACCAGCCCCAGCCCTAATGCTAACCCTGCAAACCACTTACACCAAGCCAAGTCTAGTCAGATTATACAAATACATCTTGGAAAAGAAAACTGGGGAATTCTCTGGTGGCCCAGTGGTTAGGACTCTGTGCTTTCACTGCCAAGGGCTCGGGTTCGATCCCTGACTGGGGAACTAAGATCCCACAAGCCATGGGATGGGGCCAAAATAAATAAATAATTAAAATGAAATAAAACCACTATTTTAAAAAAGATTTTAAAAAGAAAGGAAAAAAACAAGAAAACTACCCCAGTATAACTTATAAATATGAATGTAAAAATCTATCACAAAATAATAGCAACATGAAACCAACAGAACTTTAAATGGATAATGCCATAAGCAAGTATCTCTACACCAGAAATTTCAGGTTGCTCAACATATTAAAAGTAAGCAATGTATTCAACCACAATAATGGTGTGAAGGGAAAACACATAATCCTATCAATTAATGCAAAACATCTACAATGAAAATCCAGTGTTATTTCATGAAAAACACTCAAGAAAGCAGGCATAAAAGGAAATTTGTTCAATATGGAAAAGAGTAGTACCAAAAGCCACAGCAAACATCATGCTCAATGTTAAAGACTGAAAGATTTACTCCTGAAATCAGGAACAAGGCCAGGAAGCTGGCCTTCATCACCATGACTCACTAGTGTACTGGAAGTTCTACCCAGAATCTTGAGGAAAGAAAGAAAAGGCATCCATGGGTGAATGGAAAAATTAAAACCCTGTCTCTTCACAGAACATAGGTCACATCATCTTATATATAAAACTACCTAGAATCAGCAAAGAAATTATTAGAGCTAATCAACTAATTAATCAAAGTTACAGAACAAAATATCAATTCATGAAAATCTATCTTATATGCATACGCTGGCAAAAAATAATCTGAAAAAGAATTTATGAGAACAATTCCATTTTTAATAATGTCAACATCAATATTTAGGAGTATATTTAATCAAGGTACAAGACTTGTTTTTATGTATGTAAAGTTGTATGTTTGAAATTACTGGAGAGTCAATTACTTTTCAAAACATCATGTATGTCAACAGCATGCCAGAAAAGCAGAGAAAACAGCAAACTTCCATATAGAAGCCAAGCCTTACCCAGATCCAGTTCACCCAAAGTCCACATGTCATGTAGAGGCACTGTGGGAAGGTTATACTTGGAGCCGCTGTCCTCCGTGTTGTGGACGACCTGGATATGGTAGAAACAGTGGGATTTTTCAATTCCAATTTTCCACTTCATTCCACAAAAAAACTATTAGAACTAATAAATAAATTCAGTAAAGTTGCAAAATCAATACACAGAAATCAGTTGCATTTCTCAACACTAATAATGAACCATCAGAAAGAGAAAGAAAGCAACCCTATTTACAACTGCATCAAAAAGAACAAAATACCTGGGAATAAAGTCAACCAAGGAGGTGAAAGACCTGCACACTGAAAACTTGAAGACATTGATGAAGACATTGAAAAAACACACCAATAAATGGAAAGATAGCCTGTTCTCATGGAATGGAACAATTAATAGTGTTAAAACATCCATGCTACCCAAAGCAGTGGACACAGTGAATGCAATCCCTCCCACAATTCCATGGTATTTTCCCCCAAAACAGAGCAAATCCTCCTAATATCTGTGGGGAACCACAAAGGACCCCAAATAGCCAAAGAAACCCTGAAAAAAGAGAACGGGCTGGAGGCAACTCCCTCCCTGACGTCACACTCTGCTGAGAAGCTACAGTCACCAAAACAGTGTGGAACTGGCTCAAAACGGGCACAGGGACCAGAGGAACAGGACAGAGAGACCAGAATTCAACCCACACGGACGGGCTCGGTGAATTTAGGACACAGGGACCAAGGACACACCAAGGAGCACGACACTCCCCACGATAAATGGTGCTGGGAAAACTGGACGCCCCATAACTCACGCTGGCTGCCCTGCACACAAACCTGACCAAACACCCAGCTTTCCACGCCAAGCCCTCCCTCGCTCACACGAAGACGGACCCCCTCAACGGTCAGCCGCCCACAGGAAGCTTCTCCCCACTTTTCCTCACCGTCTCTTCACCTTTTCCTCAGGCATCACCTGGGTCCTCAGGAAACCTAGTTCCCTAGTCAGCGTGGACGCAGCCCCACTTTGTCCTGAAGCCGAAACCCCAGCGAGTCCTGAGGAGACGGGAGACCGAGCTCCTCTCCGCAGAGACGCTGAGCCGGGCGTCCTACCCGAAGGCCCCGCCCCCGCGCCTGACGAGGCTCAACTGCTCTCAGCTGCCCTCACAATCCAGTTCGCAGGGAAGGAGCATGCGCTGTGGGGCAGAGAGGCGAACTCGGCGCCACCCTGTGGTCAGTGCAGGAAGTGCAGGCCGCGCCTCCCTCACAGGTCACTGGAGGCAGCGCGCCCTACTGACAGGACTGCTGAATCCATTAAACTGGAAATTCAAACTAAAATGGAGTCTCTATCCCAAAAGTTTTCTAAAAGTAGTTAAGGAACAAGTAATTGGAAACCATTTGGAATGAAGTGAATGTAGATGCAAACTTTACAACTTATACCAAATTCACTCAAAGTTATTCAGAGGCAAATTTTATTTTAGTTTCTAATTCATTTTTGGCTGCGTTGGGTCTTCGTTGCTGCATATGGGCTTTCTCTAGTTGCGTCGAGCGGGGCTACTCTTCGTTGTGGTGCACAGGCTCCTCATTGCTGTGGCTTCTCATGTTGCGGAGCACGGGCTCTAGGCGCGCAGGCTTCAGTAGCTGTGCCGCGCAGGTTTGGTTGCTCTGCAGCATGTGGGATCTTCCCGGACCAGGGCTCGAGCCCGTGTCCCCTGCATTGTCCCCACGGACAAAGTTTAAATACAAAACTATTCAAGGGGCTTCCCTGGTGGCGCAGTGGTTGAGAATCTGCCTGCTAATGCAGGGGACACGGGTTCGAGCCCTGGTCCGGGAAGATCCCACATGCTGTGGAGCAACTAAGCCCATGCACCACAACTACTGAGCCTGCGCTCTAGAACCCGCGAGCCACAACTGCTGAAGCCCACGCGCTTAGAGCCTGTACTCTGCAACAAGAGAAGCCACCGCAATGAGAAGCCCCCACTCGCCGCAACTAGAGAAAGCCTCCGTGCAGCAATGCAGACCCAACACAGCCAAAAATTAATTAATTAATTAATTAAGAAAAAAAAAAGGCAGCACCTGGGGGCTGGCAGACTGATGCACCAAGTCTTACATCACGTCTACTTAGTATCCTGCATGTCAGGGCCATGCTGGACCTGGGGCTGCCCAGACAGAGTGGGGCCTGCATCACCCTTCCCAGGAGGGAGGGTGGAGGGAAACCCTGCATGACCTCTGAGGCCCTAAGAACCCTTGACTAAGGCTGAGCTCAATTTGAAACACTGGGTGACCAGAGCAGACATTTCATTCATCTATCAATGAGAATCCAGCACTGGAGGAGCAGAAAACAATGGCCTCGCTCAACCTTGACGCTAATCCTGACATGGACCCTAACCCTAAACTCTGATCCTGACCCTAAGCCCTGACCTAACCTTAGCCTAACCCGTACCCTAAACCTGTACCTTACCCTAACCCATGCTCTACCCGTATCCTACCTGTACCCCAATTCTAACCCATACCCTAACACCCACTCTAACACAGAACCCTAACACCCACTCTAACACAGAACCCTAACATCCTGAGACCAAAACCATAAACCTTAACCAATAAGCAAAACCATAACCATAACCAAACCATAAAATAGATTCATTAACCATACCCATAAATAACTCATTAACCATAAAACTTAAACCATCACAGCAACCATAAACCATCCACAGCCCCAACCCTCACACCAGCCCCAGCCCTAATGCTAACCCTGCAAACCACTTACACCAAGCCAAGTCTAGTCAGATTATACAAATACATCTTGGAAAAGAAAACTGGGGAATTCTCTGGTGGCCCAGTGGTTAGGACTCTGTGCTTTCACTGCCAAGGGCTCGGGTTCGATCCCTGACTGGGGAACTAAGATCCCACAAGCCATGGGATGGGGCCAAAATAAATAAATAATTAAAATGAAATAAAACCACTATTTTAAAAACGATTTTAAAAAGAAAGGAAAAAAACAAGAAAACTACCCCAGTATAACTTATAAATATGAATGTAAAAATCTATCACAAAATAATAGCAACATGAAACCAACAGAACTTTAAATGGATAATGCCATAAGCAAGTATCTCTACACCAGAAATTTCAGGTTGCTCAACATATTAAAAGTAAGCAATGTATTCAACCACAATAATGGTGTGAAGGGAAAACACATAATCCTATCAATTAATGCAAAACATCTACAATGAAAATCCAGTGTTATTTCATGAAAAACACTCAAGAAAGCAGGCATAAAAGGAAATTTGTTCAATATGGAAAAGAGTAGTACCAAAAGCCACAGCAAACATCATGCTCAATGTTAAAGACTGAAAGATTTACTCCTGAAATCAGGAACAAGGCCAGGAAGCTGGCCTTCATCACCATGACTCACTAGTGTACTGGAAGTTCTACCCAGAATCTTGAGGAAAGAAAGAAAAGGCATCCATGGGTGAATGGAAAAATTAAAACCCTGTCTCTTCACAGAACATAGGTCACATCATCTTATATATAAAACTACCTAGAATCAGCAAAGAAATTATTAGAGCTAATCAACTAATTAATCAAAGTTACAGAACAAAATATCAATTCATGAAAATCTATCTTATATGCATACGCTGGCAAAAAATAATCTGAAAAAGAATTTATGAGAACAATTCCATTTTTAATAATGTCAACATCAATATTTAGGAGTATATTTAATCAAGGTACAAGACTTGTTTTTATGTATGTAAAGTTGTATGTTTGAAATTACTGGAGAGTCAATTACTTTTCAAAACATCATGTATGTCAACAGCATGCCAGAAAAGCAGAGAAAACAGCAAACTTCCATATAGAAGCCAAGCCTTACCCAGATCCAGTTCACCCAAAGTCCACATGTCATGTAGAGGCACTGTGGGAAGGTTATACTAGGAGCCGCTGTCCTCCGTGTTGTGGACGACCTGGATATGGTAGAAACAGTGGGATTTTTCAATTCCAATTTTCCACTTCATTCCACAAAAAAACTATTAGAACTAATAAATAAATTCAGTAAAGTTGCAAAATCAATACACAGAAATCAGTTGCATTTCTCAACACTAATAATGAACCATCAGAAAGAGAAAGAAAGCAACCCTATTTACAACTGCATCAAAAAGAACAAAATACCTGGGAATAAAGTCAACCAAGGAGGTGAAAGACCTGCACACTGAAAACTTGAAGACATTGATGAAGACATTGAAAAAACACACCAATAAATGGAAAGATAGCCTGTTCTCACGGAATGGAACAATTAATATTGTTAAAACATCCATGCTACCCAAAGCAGTGGACACAGTGAATGCAATCCCTCCCACAATTCCATGGTATTTTCCCCCAAAACAGAGCAAATCCTCCTAATATCTGTGGGGAACCACAAAGGACCCCAAATAGCCAAAGAAACCCTGAAAAAAGAGAACGGGCTGGAGGCAACTCCCTCCCTGACGTCACACTCTGCTGAGAAGCTACAGTCACCAAAACAGTGTGGAACTGGCTCAAAACGGGCACAGGGACCAGAGGAACAGGACAGAGAGACCAGAATTCAACCCACACGGACGGGCTCGGTGAATTTAGGACACAGGGACCAAGGACACACCAAGGAGCACGACACTCCCCACGATAAATGGTGCTGGGAAAACTGGACGCCCCATAACTCACGCTGGCTGCCCTGCACACAAACCTGACCAAACACCCAGCTTTCCACGCCAAGCCCTCCCTCGCTCACACGAAGACGGACCCCCTCAACGGTCAGCCGCCCACAGGAAGCTTCTCCCCACTTTTCCTCACCGTCTCTTCACCTTTTCCTCAGGCATCACCTGGGTCCTCAGGAAACCTAGTTCCCTAGTCAGCGTGGACGCAGCCCCACTTTGTCCTGAAGCCGAAACCCCAGCGAGTCCTGAGGAGACGGGAGACCGAGCTCCTCTCAGCAGAGACGCTGAGCCGGGCGTCCTACCCGAAGGCCCCGCCCCCGCGCCTGACGAGGCTCAACTGCTCTCAGCTGCCCTCACAATCCAGTTCGCAGGGAAGGAGCATGCGCTGTGGGGCAGAGAGGCGAACTCGGCGCCACCCTGTGGTCAGTGCAGGAAGTGCAGGCCGCGCCTCCCTCACAGGTCACTGGAGGCAGCGCGCCCTACTGACAGGACTGCTGAATCCATTAAACTGGAAATTCAAACTAAAATGGAGTCTCTATCCCAAAAGTTTTCTAAAAGTAGTTAAGGAACAAGTAATTGGAAACCATTTGGAATGAAGTGAATGTAGATGCAAACTTTACAACTTATACCAAATTCACTCAAAGTTATTCAGAGGCAAATTTTATTTTAGTTTCTAATTCATTTTTGGCTGCGTTGGGTCTTCGTTGCTGCATATGGGCTTTCTCTAGTTGCGTCGAGCGGGGCTACTCTTCGTTGTGGTGCACAGGCTCCTCATTGCTGTGGCTTCTCATGTTGCGGAGCACGGGCTCTAGGCGCGCAGGCTTCAGTAGCTGTGCCGCGCAGGTTTGGTTGCTCTGCAGCATGTGGGATCTTCCCGGACCAGGGCTCGAGCCCGTGTCCCCTGCATTGTCCCCACGGACAAAGTTTAAATACAAAACTATTCAAGGGGCTTCCCTGGTGGCGCAGTGGTTGAGAATCTGCCTGCTAATGCAGGGGACACGGGTTCGAGCCCTGGTCCGGGAAGATCCCACATGCTGTGGAGCAACTAAGCCCATGCACCACAACTACTGAGCCTGCGCTCTAGAACCCGCGAGCCACAACTGCTGAAGCCCACGCGCTTAGAGCCTGTACTCTGCAACAAGAGAAGCCACCGCAATGAGAAGCCCCCACTCGCCGCAACTAGAGAAAGCCTCCGTGCAGCAATGCAGACCCAACACAGCCAAAAATTAATTAATTAATTAATTAAGAAAAAAAAAAGGCAGCACCTGGGGGCTGGCAGACTGATGCACCAAGTCTTACATCACATCTACTTAGTATCCTGCATGTCAGGGCCATGCTGGACCTGGGGCTGCCCAGACAGAGTGGGGCCTGCATCACCCTTCCCAGGAGGGAGGGTGGAGGGAAACCCTGCATGACCTCTGAGGCCCTAAGAACCCTTGACTAAGGCTGAGCTCAATTTGAAACACTGGGTGACCAGAGCAGACATTTCATTCATCTATCAATGAGAATCCAGCACTGGAGGAGCAGAAAACAATGGCCTCGCTCAACCTTGACGCTAATCCTGACATGGACCCTAACCCTAAACTCTGATCCTGACCCTAAGCCCTGACCTAACCTTAGCCTAACCCGTACCCTAAACCTGTACCTTACCCTAACCCATGCTCTACCCGTATCCTACCTGTACCCCAATTCTAACCCATACCCTAACACCCACTCTAACACAGAACCCTAACACCCACTCTAACACAGAACCCTAACATCCTGAGACCAAAACCATAAACCTTAACCAATAAGCAAAACCATAACCATAACCAAACCATAAAATAGATTCATTAACCATACCCATAAATAACTCATTAACCATAAAACTTAAACCATCACAGCAACCATAAACCATCCACAGCCCCAACCCTCACACCAGCCCCAGCCCTAATGCTAACCCTGCAAACCACTTACACCAAGCCAAGTCTAGTCAGATTATACAAATACATCTTGGAAAAGAAAACTGGGGAATTCTCTGGTGGCCCAGTGGTTAGGACTCTGTGCTTTCACTGCCAAGGGCTCGGGTTCGATCCCTGACTGGGGAACTAAGATCCCACAAGCCATGGGATGGGGCCAAAATAAATAAATAATTAAAATGAAATAAAACCACTATTTTAAAAACGATTTTAAAAAGAAAGGAAAAAAACAAGAAAACTACCCCAGTATAACTTATAAATATGAATGTAAAAATCTATCACAAAATAATAGCAACATGAAACCAACAGAACTTTAAATGGATAATGCCATAAGCAAGTATCTCTACACCAGAAATTTCAGGTTGCTCAACATATTAAAAGTAAGCAATGTATTCAACCACAATAATGGTGTGAAGGGAAAACACATAATCCTATCAATTAATGCAAAACATCTACAATGAAAATCCAGTGTTATTTCATGAAAAACACTCAAGAAAGCAGGAATAAAAGGAAATTTGTTCAATATGGAAAAGAGTAGTACCAAAAGCCACAGCAAACATCATGCTCAATGTTAAAGACTGAAAGATTTACTCCTGAAATCAGGAACAAGGCCAGGAAGCTGGCCTTCATCACCATGACTCACTAGTGTACTGGAAGTTCTACCCAGAATCTTGAGGAAAGAAAGAAAAGGCATCCATGGGTGAATGGAAAAATTAAAACCCTGTCTCTTCACAGAACATAGGTCACATCATCTTATATATAAAACTACCTAGAATCAGCAAAGAAATTATTTGAGCTAATCAACTAATTAATCAAAGTTACAGAACAAAATATCAATTCATGAAAATCTATCTTATATGCATACGCTGGCAAAAAATAATCGGAAAAAGAATTTATGAGAACAATTCCATTTTTAATAATGTCAACATCAATATTTAGGAGTATATTTAATCAAGGTACAAGACTTGTTTTTATGTATGTAAAGTTGTATGTTTGAAATTACTGGAGAGTCAATTACTTTTCAAAACATCATGTATGTCAACAGCATGCCAGAAAAGCAGAGAAAACAGCAAACTTCCATATAGAAGCCAAGCCTTACCCAGATCCAGTTCACCCAAAGTCCACATGTCATGTAGAGGCACTGTGGGAAGGTTATACTAGGAGCCGCTGTCCTCCGTGTTGTGGACGACCTGGATATGGTAGAAACAGTGGGATTTTTCAATTCCAATTTTCCACTTCATTCCACAAAAAAACTATTAGAACTAATAAATAAATTCAGTAAAGTTGCAAAATCAATACACAGAAATCAGTTGCATTTCTCAACACTAATAATGAACCATCAGAAAGAGAAAGAAAGCAACCCTATTTACAACTGCATCAAAAAGAACAAAATACCTGGGAATAAAGTTAACCAAGGAGGTGAAAGACCTGCACACTGAAAACTTTAAGACATGGATGAAGACATTGAAAAACACACCAATAAATGGAAAGATATCCTGTTCTCATGGAACGGAACAATTAATATTGTTAAAACATCCATGCTACCCAAAGCAGTGGACACAGTGAATGCAATCCCTCCCAAAATTCCATGGTATTTTCCCCCAAAACAGAGCAAATCCTCCTAATATCTGTGGGGAACCACAAAGGACCCCAAATAGCCAAAGAAACCCTGAAAAAAGAGAACGGGCTGGAGGCAACTCCCTCCCTGACGTCACACTCTGCTGAGAAGCTACAGTCACCAAAACAGTGTGGAACTGGCTCAAAACGGGCACAGGGACCAGAGGAACAGGACAGAGAGACCAGAATTCAACCCACACGGACAGGCTCGGTGAATTTAGGACACAGGGACCAAGGACACACCAAGGAGCACGACACTCCCCACGATAAATGGTGCTGGGAAAACTGGACGCCCCATAACTCACGCTGGCTGCCCTGCACACAAACCTGACCAAACACCCAGCTTTCCACGCCAAGCCCTCCCTCGCTCACACGAAGACAGACCCCCTCAACGGTCAGTCGCCCACAGGAAGCTTCTCCCCACTTTTCCTCACCGTCTCTTCACCTTTTCCTCAGGCATCACCTGGGTCCTCAGGAAACCTAGTTCCCTAGTCAGCGTGGACGCAGCCCCACTTTGTCCTGAAGCCGAAACCCCAGCGAGTCCTGAGGAGACGGGAGACCGAGCTCCTCTCAGCAGAGACGCTGAGCCGGGCGTCCTACCCGAAGGCCCCGCCCCCGCGCCTGACGAGGCTCAACTGCTCTCAGCTGCCCTCACAATCCAGTTGGCAGGGAACGAGCATGCGCTGTGGGGCAGAGAGGCGAACTCGGCGCCACCCTGTGGTCAGTGCAGGAAGTGCAGGCCGTGCCTCCCTCACAGGTCACTGGAGGCAGCGTGCCCTACTGACAGGACTGCTGAATCCATTAAACTGGAAATTCAAACTAAAATGGAGTCTCTATCCCAAAAGTTTTCTAAAAGTAGTTAAGGAACAAGTAATTGGAAACCATTTGGAATGAAGTGAATGTAGATGCAAACTTTACAACTTATACCAAATTCACTCAAAGTTATTCAGAGGCAAATTTTATTTTAGTTTCTAATTCATTTTTGGCTGCGTTGGGTCTTCGTTGCTGCATATGGGCTTTCTCTAGTTGCGTCGAGCGGGGCTACTCTTCGTTGTGGTGCACAGGCTCCTCATTGCTGTGGCTTCTCATGTTGCGGAGCACGGGCTCTAGGCGCGCAGGCTTCAGTAGCTGTGCCGCGCAGGTTTGGTTGCTCTGCAGCATGTGGGATCTTCCCGGACCAGGGCTCGAGCCCGTGTCCCCTGCATTGTCCCCACAGACAAAGTTTAAATACAAAACTATTCAAGGGGCTTCCCTGGTGGCGCAGTGGTTGAGAATCTGCCTGCTAATGCAGGGGACACGGGTTCGAGCCCTGGTCCGGGAAGATCCTACATGCTGTGGAGCAACTAAGCCCGTGCACCACAACTACTGAGCCTGCGCTCTAGAACCCGCGAGCCACAACTGCTGAAGCCCACGCGCTTAGAGCCTGTACTCTGCAACAAGAGAAGCCACCGCAATGAGAAGCCCCCACTCGCCGCAACTAGAGAAAGCCTCCGTGCAGCAATGCAGACCCAACACAGCCAAAAATTAATTAATTAATTAATTAAGAAAAAAAAAGGCAGCACCTGGGGGCTGGCAGACTGATGCACCAAGTCTTACATCACGTCTACTTAGTATCCTGCATGTCAGGGCCATGCTGGACCTGGGGCTGCCCAGACAGAGTGGGGCCTGCATCACCCTTCCCAGGAGGGAGGGTGGAGGGAAACCCTGCATGACCTCTGAGGCCCTAAGAACCCTTGACTAAGGCTGAGCTCAATTTGAAACACTGGGTGACCAGAGCAGACATTTCATTCATCTATCAATGAGAATCCAGCACTGGAGGAGCAGAAAACAATGGCCTCGCTCAACCTTGACGCTAATCCTGACATGGACCCTAACCCTAAACTCTGATCCTGACCCTAAGCCCTGACCTAACCTTGGCCTAACACGTACCCTAAACCTGTACCTTACCCTAACCCATGCTCTACCCGTATCCTACCTGTACCCCAATTCTAACCCATACCCTAACACCCACTCTAACACAGAACCCTAACACCCACTCTAACACAGAACCCTAACACCCTGAGAGCAAAACCATAAACCTTAACCAATAAGCAAAACCATAACCATAACCAAACCATAAAATAGATTCATTAACCATACCCATAAATAACTCATTAACCATATAACTTAAACCATCACAGCAACCATAAACCATCCACAGCCCCAACCCTCACACCAGCCCCAGCCCTAATGCTAACCCTCCAAACCACTTACACCAAGCCAAGTCTAGTCAGATTATACAAATACATCTTGGAAAAGAAAACTGGGGAATTCTCTGGTGGCCCAGTGGTTAGGACTCTGTGCTTTCACTGCCAAGGGCTCGGGTTCGATCCCTGACTGGGGAACTAAGATCCCACAAGCCATGGGATGGGGCCAAAATAAACAAATAATTAAAATGAAATAAAACCACTATTTTAACAACGATTTTAAAAAGAAAGGAAAAAAACAAGAAAACTACCCCAGTATAACTTATAAATATGAAGGTAAAAATCTATCACAAAATAATAGCAACATGAAACCAACAGAACTTTAAATGGATAATGCCATAAGCAAGTATCTCTACACCAGAAATTTCAGGTTGCTCAACATATTAAAAGTAAGCAATGTATTCAACCACAATAATGGTGTGAAGGGAAAACACATAATCCTATCAATTAATGCAAAACATCTACAATGAAAATCCAGTGTTATTTCATGAAAAACACTCAAGAAAGCAGGCATAAAAGGAAATTTGTTCAATATGGAAAAGAGTAGTACCAAAAGCCACAGCAAACATCATGCTCAATGTTAAAGACTGAAAGATTTACTCCTGAAATCAGGAACAAGGCCAGGAAGCTGGCCTTCATCACCATGACTCACTAGTGTACTGGAAGTTCTACCCAGAATCTTGAGGAAAGAAAGAAAAGGCATCCATGGGTGAATGGAAAAATTAAAACCCTGTCTCTTCACAGAACATAGGTCACATCATCTTATATATAAAACTACCTAGAATCAGCAAAGAAATTATTTGAGCTAATCAACTAATTAATCAAAGTTACAGAACAAAATATCAATTCATGAAAATCTATCTTATATGCATACGCTGGCAAAAAATAATCGGAAAAAGAATTTATGAGAACAATTCCATTTTTAATAATGTCAACATCAATATTTAGGAGTATATTTAATCAAGGTACAAGACTTGTTTTTATGTATGTAAAGTTGTATGTTTGAAATTACTGGAGAGTCAATTACTTTTCAAAACATCATGTATGTCAACAGCATGCCAGAAAAGCAGAGAAAACAGCAAACTTCCATATAGAAGCCAAGCCTTACCCAGATCCAGTTCACCCAAAGTCCACATGTCATGTAGAGGCACTGTGGGAAGGTTATACTAGGAGCCGCTGTCCTCCGTGTTGTGGACGACCTGGATATGGTAGAAACAGTGGGATTTTTCAATTCCAATTTTCCACTTCATTCCACAAAAAAACTATTAGAACTAATAAATAAATTCAGTAAAGTTGCAAAATCAATACACAGAAATCAGTTGCATTTCTCAACACTAATAATGAACCATCAGAAAGAGAAAGAAAGCAACCCTATTTACAACTGCATCAAAAAGAACAAAATACCTGGGAATAAAGTTAACCAAGGAGGTGAAAGACCTGCACACTGAAAACTTTAAGACATGGATGAAGACATTGAAAAACACACCAATAAATGGAAAGATATCCTGTTCTCATGGAACGGAACAATTAATATTGTTAAAACATCCATGCTACCCAAAGCAGTGGACACAGTGAATGCAATCCCTCCCACAATTCCATGGTATTTTCCCCCAAAACAGAGCAAATCCTCCTAATATCTGTGGGGAACCACAAAGGACCCCAAATAGCCAAAGAAACCCTGAAAAAAGAGAACGGGCTGGAGGCAACTCCCTCCCTGACGTCACACTCTGCTGAGAAGCTACAGTCACCAAAACAGTGTGGAACTGGCTCAAAACGGGCACAGGGACCAGAGGAACAGGACAGAGAGACCAGAATTCAACCCACACGGACAGGCTCGGTGAATTTAGGACACAGGGACCAAGGACACACCAAGGAGCACGACACTCCCCACGATAAATGGTGCTGGGAAAACTGGACGCCCCATAACTCACGCTGGCTGCCCTGCACACAAACCTGACCAAACACCCAGCTTTCCACGCCAAGCCCTCCCTCGCTCACACGAAGACAGACCCCCTCAACGGTCAGTCGCCCACAGGAAGCTTCTCCCCACTTTTCCTCACCGTCTCTTCACCTTTTCCTCAGGCATCACCTGGGTCCTCAGGAAACCTAGTTCCCTAGTCAGCGTGGACGCAGCCCCACTTTGTCCTGAAGCCGAAACCCCAGCGAGTCCTGAGGAGACGGGAGACCGAGCTCCTCTCAGCAGAGACGCTGAGCCGGGCGTCCTACCCGAAGGCCCCGCCCCCGCGCCTGACGAGGCTCAACTGCTCTCAGCTGCCCTCACAATCCAGTTCGCAGGGAACGAGCATGCGCTGTGGGGCAGAGAGGCGAACTCGGCGCCACCCTGTGGTCAGTGCAGGAAGTGCAGGCCGTGCCTCCCTCACAGGTCACTGGAGGCAGCGCGCCCTACTGACAGGACTGCTGAATCCATTAAACTGGAAATTCAAACTAAAATGGAGTCTCTATCCCAAAAGTTTTCTAAAAGTAGTTAAGGAACAAGTAATTGGAAACCATTTGGAATGAAGTGAATGTAGATGCAAACTTTACAACTTATACCAAATTCACTCAAAGTTATTCAGAGGCAAATTTTATTTTAGTTTCTAATTCATTTTTGGCTGCGTTGGGTCTTCGTTGCTGCATATGGGCTTTCTCTAGTTGCGTCGAGCGGGGCTACTCTTCGTTGTGGTGCACAGGCTCCTCATTGCTGTGGCTTCTCATGTTGCGGAGCACGGGCTCTAGGCGCGCAGGCTTCAGTAGCTGTGCCGCGCAGGTTTGGTTGCTCTGCAGCATGTGGGATCTTCCCGGACCAGGGCTCGAGCCCGTGTCCCCTGCATTGTCCCCACAGACAAAGTTTAAATACAAAACTATTCAAGGGGCTTCCCTGGTGGCGCAGTGGTTGAGAATCTGCCTGCTAATGCAGGGGACACGGGTTCGAGCCCTGGTCCGGGAAGATCCTACATGCTGTGGAGCAACTAAGCCCGTGCACCACAACTACTGAGCCTGCGCTCTAGAACCCGCGAGCCACAACTGCTGAAGCCCACGCGCTTAGAGCCTGTACTCTGCAACAAGAGAAGCCACCGCAATGAGAAGCCCCCACTCGCCGCAACTAGAGAAAGCCTCCGTGCAGCAATGCAGACCCAACACAGCCAAAAATTAATTAATTAATTAATTAAGAAAAAAAAAGGCAGCACCTGGGGGCTGGCAGACTGATGCACCAAGTCTTACATCACGTCTACTTAGTATCCTGCATGTCAGGGCCATGCTGGACCTGGGGCTGCCCAGACAGAGTGGGGCCTGCATCACCCTTCCCAGGAGGGAGGGTGGAGGGAAACCCTGCATGACCTCTGAGGCCCTAAGAACCCTTGACTAAGGCTGAGCTCAATTTGAAACACTGGGTGACCAGAGCAGACATTTCATTCATCTATCAATGAGAATCCAGCACTGGAGGAGCAGAAAACAATGGCCTCGCTCAACCTTGACGCTAATCCTGACATGGACCCTAACCCTAAACTCTGATCCTGACCCTAAGCCCTGACCTAACCTTGGCCTAACACGTACCCTAAACCTGTACCTTACCCTAACCCATGCTCTACCCGTATCCTACCTGTACCCCAATTCTAACCCATACCCTAACACCCACTCTAACACAGAACCCTAACACCCACTCTAACACAGAACCCTAACACCCTGAGAGCAAAACCATAAACCTTAACCAATAAGCAAAACCATAACCATAAACAAACCATAAAATAGATTCATTAACCATACCCATAAATAACTCATTAACCATATAACTTAAACCATCACAGCAACCATAAACCATCCACAGCCCCAACCCTCACACCAGCCCCAGCCCTAATGCTAACCCTCCAAACCACTTACACCAAGCCAAGTCTAGTCAGATTATACAAATACATCTTGGAAAAGAAAACTGGGGAATTCTCTGGTGGCCCAGTGGTTAGGACTCTGTGCTTTCACTGCCAAGGGCTCGGGTTCGATCCCTGACTGGGGAACTAAGATCCCACAAGCCATGGGATGGGGCCAAAATAAACAAATAATTAAAATGAAATAAAACCACTATTTTAACAACGATTTTAAAAAGAAAGGAAAAAAACAAGAAAACTACCCCAGTATAACTTATAAATATGAAGGTAAAAATCTATCACAAAATAATAGCAACATGAAACCAACAGAACTTTAAATGGATAATGCCATAAGCAAGTATCTCTACACCAGAAATTTCAGGTTGCTCAACATATTAAAAGTAAGCAATGTATTCAACCACAATAATGGTGTGAAGGGAAAACACATAATCCTATCAATTAATGCAAAACATCTACAATGAAAATCCAGTGTTATTTCATGAAAAACACTCAAGAAAGCAGGCATAAAAGGAAATTTGTTCAATATGGAAAAGAGTAGTACCAAAAGCCACAGCAAACATCATGCTCAATGTTAAAGACTGAAAGATTTACTCCTGAAATCAGGAACAAGGCCAGGAAGCTGGCCTTCATCACCATGACTCACTAGTGTACTGGAAGTTCTACCCAGAATCTTGAGGAAAGAAAGAAAAGGCATCCATGGGTGAATGGAAAAATTAAAACCCTGTCTCTTCACAGAACATAGGTCACATCATCTTATATATAAAACTACCTAGAATCAGCAAAGAAATTATTTGAGCTAATCAACTAATTAATCAAAGTTACAGAACAAAATATCAATTCATGAAAATCTATCTTATATGCATACGCTGGCAAAAAATAATCGGAAAAAGAATTTATGAGAACAATTCCATTTTTAATAATGTCAACATCAATATTTAGGAGTATATTTAATCAAGGTACAAGACTTGTTTTTATGTATGTAAAGTTGTATGTTTGAAATTACTGGAGAGTCAATTACTTTTCAAAACATCATGTATGTCAACAGCATGCCAGAAAAGCAGAGAAAACAGCAAACTTCCATATAGAAGCCAAGCCTTACCCAGATCCAGTTCACCCAAAATCCACATGTCATATAGAGGCACTGTGGGAAGGTTATACTTGGAGCCGCTGTCCTCCGTGTTGTGGACGACCTGGATATGGTAGAAACAGTGGGATTTTTCAATTCCAATTTTCCACTTCATTCCACAAAAAAACTATTAGAACTAATAAATAAATTCAGTAAAGTTGCAAAATCAATACACAGAAATCAGTTGCATTTCTCAACACTAATAATGAACCATCAGAAAGAGAAAGAAAGCAACCCTATTTACAACTGCATCAAAAAGAACAAAATACCTGGGAATAAAGTCAACCAAGGAGGTGAAAGACCTGCACACTGAAAACTTGAAGACATTGATGAAGACATTGAAAAAACACACCAATAAATGGAAAGATAGCCTGTTCTCACGGAATGGAACAATTAATATTGTTAAAACATCCATGCTACCCAAAGCAGTGGACACAGTGAATGCAATCCCTCCCACAATTCCATGGTATTTTCCCCCAAAACAGAGCAAATCCTCCTAATATCTGTGGGGAACCACAAAGGACCCCAAATAGCCAAAGAAACCCTGAAAAAAGAGAACGGGCTGGAGGCAACTCCCTCCCTGACGTCACACTCTGCTGAGAAGCTACAGTCACCAAAACAGTGTGGAACTGGCTCAAAACGGGCACAGGGACCAGAGGAACAGGACAGAGAGACCAGAATTCAACCCACACGGACGGGCTCGGTGAATTTAGGACACAGGGACCAAGGACACACCAAGGAGCACGACACTCCCCACGATAAATGGTGCTGGGAAAACTGGACGCCCCATAACTCACGCTGGCTGCCCTGCACACAAACCTGACCAAACACCCAGCTTTCCACGCCAAGCCCTCCCTCGCTCACACGAAGACGGACCCCCTCAACGGTCAGCCGCCCACAGGAAGCTTCTCCCCACTTTTCCTCACCGTCTCTTCACCTTTTCCTCAGGCATCACCTGGGTCCTCAGGAAACCTAGTTCCCTAGTCAGCGTGGACGCAGCCCCACTTTGTCCTGAAGCCGAAACCCCAGCGAGTCCTGAGGAGACGGGAGACCGAGCTCCTCTCCGCAGAGACGCTGAGCCGGGCGTCCTACCCGAAGGCCCCGCCCCCGCGCCTGACGAGGCTCAACTGCTCTCAGCTGCCCTCACAATCCAGTTCGCAGGGAAGGAGCATGCGCTGTGGGGCAGAGAGGCGAACTCGGCGCCACCCTGTGGTCAGTGCAGGAAGTGCAGGCCGCGCCTCCCTCACAGGTCACTGGAGGCAGCGCGCCCTACTGACAGGACTGCTGAATCCATTAAACTGGAAATTCAAACTAAAATGGAGTCTCTATCCCAAAAGTTTTCTAAAAGTAGTTAAGGAACAAGTAATTGGAAACCATTTGGAATGAAGTGAATGTAGATGCAAACTTTACAACTTATACCAAATTCACTCAAAGTTATTCAGAGGCAAATTTTATTTTAGTTTCTAATTCATTTTTGGCTGCGTTGGGTCTTCGTTGCTGCATATGGGCTTTCTCTAGTTGCGTCGAGCGGGGCTACTCTTCGTTGTGGTGCACAGGCTCCTCATTGCTGTGGCTTCTCATGTTGCGGAGCACGGGCTCTAGGCGCGCAGGCTTCAGTAGCTGTGCCGCGCAGGTTTGGTTGCTCTGCAGCATGTGGGATCTTCCCGGACCAGGGCTCGAGCCCGTGTCCCCTGCATTGTCCCCACGGACAAAGTTTAAATACAAAACTATTCAAGGGGCTTCCCTGGTGGCGCAGTGGTTGAGAATCTGCCTGCTAATGCAGGGGACACGGGTTCGAGCCCTGGTCCGGGAAGATCCCACATGCTGTGGAGCAACTAAGCCCATGCACCACAACTACTGAGCCTGCGCTCTAGAACCCGCGAGCCACAACTGCTGAAGCCCACGCGCTTAGAGCCTGTACTCTGCAACAAGAGAAGCCACCGCAATGAGAAGCCCCCACTCGCCGCAACTAGAGAAAGCCTCCGTGCAGCAATGCAGACCCAACACAGCCAAAAATTAATTAATTAATTAATTAAGAAAAAAAAAGGCAGCACCTGGGGGCTGGCAGACTGATGCACCAAGTCTTACATCACGTCTACTTAGTATCCTGCATGTCAGGGCCATGCTGGACCTGGGGCTGCCCAGACAGAGTGGGGCCTGCATCACCCTTCCCAGGAGGGAGGGTGGAGGGAAACCCTGCATGACCTCTGAGGCCCTAAGAACCCTTGACTAAGGCTGAGCTCAATTTGAAACACTGGGTGACCAGAGCAGACATTTCATTCATCTATCAATGAGAATCCAGCACTGGAGGAGCAGAAAACAATGGCCTCGCTCAACCTTGACGCTAATCCTGACATGGACCCTAACCCTAAACTCTGATCCTGACCCTAAGCCCTGACCTAACCTTAGCCTAACCCGTACCCTAAACCTGTACCTTACCCTAACCCATGCTCTACCCGTATCCTACCTGTACCCCAATTCTAACCCATACCCTAACACCCACTCTAACACAGAACCCTAACACCCACTCTAACACAGAACCCTAACATCCTGAGACCAAAACCATAAACCTTAACCAATAAGCAAAACCATAACCATAACCAAACCATAAAATAGATTCATTAACCATACCCATAAATAACTCATTAACCATAAAACTTAAACCATCACAGCAACCATAAACCATCCACAGCCCCAACCCTCACACCAGCCCCAGCCCTAATGCTAACCCTGCAAACCACTTACACCAAGCCAAGTCTAGTCAGATTATACAAATACATCTTGGAAAAGAAAACTGGGGAATTCTCTGGTGGCCCAGTGGTTAGGACTCTGTGCTTTCACTGCCAAGGGCTCGGGTTCGATCCCTGACTGGGGAACTAAGATCCCACAAGCCATGGGATGGGGCCAAAATAAATAAATAATTAAAATGAAATAAAACCACTATTTTAAAAAAGATTTTAAAAAGAAAGGAAAAAAACAAGAAAACTACCCCAGTATAACTTATAAATATGAATGTAAAAATCTATCACAAAATAATAGCAACATGAAACCAACAGAACTTTAAATGGATAATGCCATAAGCAAGTATCTCTACACCAGAAATTTCAGGTTGCTCAACATATTAAAAGTAAGCAATGTATTCAACCACAATAATGGTGTGAAGGGAAAACACATAATCCTATCAATTAATGCAAAACATCTACAATGAAAATCCAGTGTTATTTCATGAAAAACACTCAAGAAAGCAGGCATAAAAGGAAATTTGTTCAATATGGAAAAGAGTAGTACCAAAAGCCACAGCAAACATCATGCTCAATGTTAAAGACTGAAAGATTTACTCCTGAAATCAGGAACAAGGCCAGGAAGCTGGCCTTCATCACCATGACTCACTAGTGTACTGGAAGTTCTACCCAGAATCTTGAGGAAAGAAAGAAAAGGCATCCATGGGTGAATGGAAAAATTAAAACCCTGTCTCTTCACAGAACATAGGTCACATCATCTTATATATAAAACTACCTAGAATCAGCAAAGAAATTATTTGAGCTAATCAACTAATTAATCAAAGTTACAGAACAAAATATCAATTCATGAAAATCTATCTTATATGCATACGCTGGCAAAAAATAATCTGAAAAAGAATTTATGAGAACAATTCCATTTTTAATAATGTCAACATCAATATTTAGGAGTATATTTAATCAAGGTACAAGACTTGTTTTTATGTATGTAAAGTTGTATGTTTGAAATTACTGGAGAGTCAATTACTTTTCAAAACATCATGTATGTCAACAGCATGCCAGAAAAGCAGAGAAAACAGCAAACTTCCATATAGAAGCCAAGCCTTACCCAGATCCAGTTCACCCAAAGTCCACATGTCATGTAGAGGCACTGTGGGAAGGTTATACTAGGAGCCGCTGTCCTCCGTGTTGTGGACGACCTGGATATGGTAGAAACAGTGGGATTTTTCAATTCCAATTTTCCACTTCATTCCACAAAAAAACTATTAGAACTAATAAATAAATTCAGTAAAGTTGCAAAATCAATACACAGAAATCAGTTGCATTTCTCAACACTAATAATGAACCATCAGAAAGAGAAAGAAAGCAACCCTATTTACAACTGCATCAAAAAGAACAAAATACCTGGGAATAAAGTCAACCAAGGAGGTGAAAGACCTGCACACTGAAAACTTGAAGACATTGATGAAGACATTGAAAAAACACACCAATAAATGGAAAGATAGCCTGTTCTCACGGAATGGAACAATTAATATTGTTAAAACATCCATGCTACCCAAAGCAGTGGACACAGTGAATGCAATCCCTCCCACAATTCCATGGTATTTTCCCCCAAAACAGAGCAAATCCTCCTAATATCTGTGGGGAACCACAAAGGACCCCAAATAGCCAAAGAAACCCTGAAAAAAGAGAACGGGCTGGAGGCAACTCCCTCCCTGACGTCACACTCTGCTGAGAAGCTACAGTCACCAAAACAGTGTGGAACTGGCTCAAAACGGGCACAGGGACCAGAGGAACAGGACAGAGAGACCAGAATTCAACCCACACGGACGGGCTCGGTGAATTTAGGACACAGGGACCAAGGACACACCAAGGAGCACGACACTCCCCACGATAAATGGTGCTGGGAAAACTGGACGCCCCATAACTCACGCTGGCTGCCCTGCACACAAACCTGACCAAACACCCAGCTTTCCACGCCAAGCCCTCCCTCGCTCACACGAAGACGGACCCCCTCAACGGTCAGCCGCCCACAGGAAGCTTCTCCCCACTTTTCCTCACCGTCTCTTCACCTTTTCCTCAGGCATCACCTGGGTCCTCAGGAAACCTAGTTCCCTAGTCAGCGTGGACGCAGCCCCACTTTGTCCTGAAGCCGAAACCCCAGCGAGTCCTGAGGAGACGGGAGACCGAGCTCCTCTCCGCAGAGACGCTGAGCCGGGCGTCCTACCCGAAGGCCCCGCCCCCGCGCCTGACGAGGCTCAACTGCTCTCAGCTGCCCTCACAATCCAGTTCGCAGGGAAGGAGCATGCGCTGTGGGGCAGAGAGGCGAACTCGGCGCCACCCTGTGGTCAGTGCAGGAAGTGCAGGCCGCGCCTCCCTCACAGGTCACTGGAGGCAGCGCGCCCTACTGACAGGACTGCTGAATCCATTAAACTGGAAATTCAAACTAAAATGGAGTCTCTATCCCAAAAGTTTTCTAAAAGTAGTTAAGGAACAAGTAATTGGAAACCATTTGGAATGAAGTGAATGTAGATGCAAACTTTACAACTTATACCAAATTCACTCAAAGTTATTCAGAGGCAAATTTTATTTTAGTTTCTAATTCATTTTTGGCTGCGTTGGGTCTTCGTTGCTGCATATGGGCTTTCTCTAGTTGCGTCGAGCGGGGCTACTCTTCGTTGTGGTGCACAGGCTCCTCATTGCTGTGGCTTCTCATGTTGCGGAGCACGGGCTCTAGGCGCGCAGGCTTCAGTAGCTGTGCCGCGCAGGTTTGGTTGCTCTGCAGCATGTGGGATCTTCCCGGACCAGGGCTCGAGCCCGTGTCCCCTGCATTGTCCCCACGGACAAAGTTTAAATACAAAACTATTCAAGGGGCTTCCCTGGTGGCGCAGTGGTTGAGAATCTGCCTGCTAATGCAGGGGACACGGGTTCGAGCCCTGGTCCGGGAAGATCCCACATGCTGTGGAGCAACTAAGCCCATGCACCACAACTACTGAGCCTGCGCTCTAGAACCCGCGAGCCACAACTGCTGAAGCCCACGCGCTTAGAGCCTGTACTCTGCAACAAGAGAAGCCACCGCAATGAGAAGCCCCCACTCGCCGCAACTAGAGAAAGCCTCCGTGCAGCAATGCAGACCCAACACAGCCAAAAATTAATTAATTAATTAATTAAGAAAAAAAAAGGCAGCACCTGGGGGCTGGCAGACTGATGCACCAAGTCTTACATCACGTCTACTTAGTATCCTGCATGTCAGGGCCATGCTGGACCTGGGGCTGCCCAGACAGAGTGGGGCCTGCATCACCCTTCCCAGGAGGGAGGGTGGAGGGAAACCCTGCATGACCTCTGAGGCCCTAAGAACCCTTGACTAAGGCTGAGCTCAATTTGAAACACTGGGTGACCAGAGCAGACATTTCATTCATCTATCAATGAGAATCCAGCACTGGAGGAGCAGAAAACAATGGCCTCGCTCAACCTTGACGCTAATCCTGACATGGACCCTAACCCTAAACTCTGATCCTGACCCTAAGCCCTGACCTAACCTTAGCCTAACCCGTACCCTAAACCTGTACCTTACCCTAACCCATGCTCTACCCGTATCCTACCTGTACCCCAATTCTAACCCATACCCTAACACCCACTCTAACACAGAACCCTAACACCCACTCTAACACAGAACCCTAACATCCTGAGACCAAAACCATAAACCTTAACCAATAAGCAAAACCATAACCATAACCAAACCATAAAATAGATTCATTAACCATACCCATAAATAACTCATTAACCATAAAACTTAAACCATCACAGCAACCATAAACCATCCACAGCCCCAACCCTCACACCAGCCCCAGCCCTAATGCTAACCCTGCAAACCACTTACACCAAGCCAAGTCTAGTCAGATTATACAAATACATCTTGGAAAAGAAAACTGGGGAATTCTCTGGTGGCCCAGTGGTTAGGACTCTGTGCTTTCACTGCCAAGGGCTCGGGTTCGATCCCTGACTGGGGAACTAAGATCCCACAAGCCATGGGATGGGGCCAAAATAAATAAATAATTAAAATGAAATAAAACCACTATTTTAAAAACGATTTTAAAAAGAAAGGAAAAAAACAAGAAAACTACCCCAGTATAACTTATAAATATGAATGTAAAAATCTATCACAAAATAATAGCAACATGAAACCAACAGAACTTTAAATGGATAATGCCATAAGCAAGTATCTCTACACCAGAAATTTCAGGTTGCTCAACATATTAAAAGTAAGCAATGTATTCAACCACAATAATGGTGTGAAGGGAAAACACATAATCCTATCTATTAATGCAAAACATCTACAATGAAAATCCAGTGTTATTTCATGAAAAACACTCAAGAAAGCAGGAATAAAAGGAAATTTGTTCAATATGGAAAAGAGTAGTACCAAAAGCCACAGCAAACATCATGCTCAATGTTAAAGACTGAAAGATTTACTCCTGAAATCAGGAACAAGGCCAGGAAGCTGGCCTTCATCACCATGACTCACTAGTGTACTGGAAGTTCTACCCAGAATCTTGAGGAAAGAAAGAAAAGGCATCCATGGGTGAATGGAAAAATTAAAACCCTGTCTCTTCACAGAACATAGGTCACATCATCTTATATATAAAACTACCTAGAATCAGCAAAGAAATTATTTGAGCTAATCAACTAATTAATCAAAGTTACAGAACAAAATATCAATTCATGAAAATCTATCTTATATGCATACGCTGGCAAAAAATAATCTGAAAAAGAATTTATGAGAACAATTCCATTTTTAATAATGTCAACATCAATATTTAGGAGTATATTTAATCAAGGTACAAGACTTGTTTTTATGTATGTAAAGTTGTATGTTTGAAATTACTGGAGAGTCAATTACTTTTCAAAACATCATGTATGTCAACAGCATGCCAGAAAAGCAGAGAAAACAGCAAACTTCCATATAGAAGCCAAGCCTTACCCAGATCCAGTTCACCCAAAGTCCACATGTCATGTAGAGGCACTGTGGGAAGGTTATACTAGGAGCCGCTGTCCTCCGTGTTGTGGACGACCTGGATATGGTAGAAACAGTGGGATTTTTCAATTCCAATTTTCCACTTCATTCCACAAAAAAACTATTAGAACTAATAAATAAATTCAGTAAAGTTGCAAAATCAATACACAGAAATCAGTTGCATTTCTCAACACTAATAATGAACCATCAGAAAGAGAAAGAAAGCAACCCTATTTACAACTGCATCAAAAAGAACAAAATACCTGGGAATAAAGTCAACCAAGGAGGTGAAAGACCTGCACACTGAAAACTTGAAGACATTGATGAAGACATTGAAAAAACACACCAATAAATGGAAAGATAGCCTGTTCTCACGGAATGGAACAATTAATATTGTTAAAACATCCATGCTACCCAAAGCAGTGGACACAGTGAATGCAATCCCTCCCACAATTCCATGGTATTTTCCCCCAAAACAGAGCAAATCCTCCTAATATCTGTGGGGAACCACAAAGGACCCCAAATAGCCAAAGAAACCCTGAAAAAAGAGAACGGGCTGGAGGCAACTCCCTCCCTGACGTCACACTCTGCTGAGAAGCTACAGTCACCAAAACAGTGTGGAACTGGCTCAAAACGGGCACAGGGACCAGAGGAACAGGACAGAGAGACCAGAATTCAACCCACACGGACGGGCTCGGTGAATTTAGGACACAGGGACCAAGGACACACCAAGGAGCACGACACTCCCCACGATAAATGGTGCTGGGAAAACTGGACGCCCCATAACTCACGCTGGCTGCCCTGCACACAAACCTGACCAAACACCCAGCTTTCCACGCCAAGCCCTCCCTCGCTCACACGAAGACGGACCCCCTCAACGGTCAGCCGCCCACAGGAAGCTTCTCCCCACTTTTCCTCACCGTCTCTTCACCTTTTCCTCAGGCATCACCTGGGTCCTCAGGAAACCTAGTTCCCTAGTCAGCGTGGACGCAGCCCCACTTTGTCCTGAAGCCGAAACCCCAGCGAGTCCTGAGGAGACGGGAGACCGAGCTCCTCTCCGCAGAGACGCTGAGCCGGGCGTCCTACCCGAAGGCCCCTCCCCCGCGCCTGACGAGGCTCAACTGCTCTCAGCTGCCCTCACAATCCAGTTCGCAGGGAAGGAGCATGCGCTGTGGGGTAGAGAGGCGAACTCGGCGCCACCCTGTGGTCAGTGCAGGAAGTGCAGGCCGCGCCTCCCTCACAGGTCACTGGAGGCAGCGCGCCCTACTGACAGGACTGCTGAATCCATTAAACTGGAAATTCAAACTAAAATGGAGTCTCTATCCCAAAAGTTTTCTAAAAGTAGTTAAGGAACAAGTAATTGGAAACCATTTGGAATGAAGTGAATGTAGATGCAAACTTTACAACTTATACCAAATTCACTCAAAGTTATTCAGAGGCAAATTTTATTTTAGTTTCTAATTCATTTTTGGCTGCGTTGGGTCTTCGTTGCTGCATATGGGCTTTCTCTAGTTGCGTCGAGCGGGGCTACTCTTCGTTGTGGTGCACAGGCTCCTCATTGCTGTGGCTTCTCATGTTGCGGAGCACGGGCTCTAGGCGCGCAGGCTTCAGTAGCTGTGCCGCGCAGGTTTGGTTGCTCTGCAGCATGTGGGATCTTCCCGGACCAGGGCTCGAGCCCGTGTCCCCTGCATTGTCCCCACGGACAAAGTTTAAATACAAAACTATTCAAGGGGCTTCCCTGGTGGCGCAGTGGTTGAGAATCTGCCTGCTAATGCAGGGGACACGGGTTCGAGCCCTGGTCCGGGAAGATCCCACATGCTGTGGAGCAACTAAGCCCATGCACCACAACTACTGAGCCTGCGCTCTAGAACCCGCGAGCCACAACTGCTGAAGCCCACGCGCTTAGAGCCTGTACTCTGCAACAAGAGAAGCCACCGCAATGAGAAGCCCCCACTCGCCGCAACTAGAGAAAGCCTCCGTGCAGCAATGCAGACCCAACACAGCCAAAAATTAATTAATTAATTAATTAAGAAAAAAAAAGGCAGCACCTGGGGGCTGGCAGACTGATGCACCAAGTCTTACATCACGTCTACTTAGTATCCTGCATGTCAGGGCCATGCTGGACCTGGGGCTGCCCAGACAGAGTGGGGCCTGCATCACCCTTCCCAGGAGGGAGGGTGGAGGGAAACCCTGCATGACCTCTGAGGCCCTAAGAACCCTTGACTAAGGCTGAGCTCAATTTGAAACACTGGGTGACCAGAGCAGACATTTCATTCATCTATCAATGAGAATCCAGCACTGGAGGAGCAGAAAACAATGGCCTCGCTCAACCTTGACGCTAATCCTGACATGGACCCTAACCCTAAACTCTGATCCTGACCCTAAGCCCTGACCTAACCTTAGCCTAACCCGTACCCTAAACCTGTACCTTACCCTAACCCATGCTCTACCCGTATCCTACCTGTACCCCAATTCTAACCCATACCCTAACACCCACTCTAACACAGAACCCTAACACCCACTCTAACACAGAACCCTAACATCCTGAGACCAAAACCATAAACCTTAACCAATAAGCAAAACCATAACCATAACCAAACCATAAAATAGATTCATTAACCATACCCATAAATAACTCATTAACCATAAAACTTAAACCATCACAGCAACCATAAACCATCCACAGCCCCAACCCTCACACCAGCCCCAGCCCTAATGCTAACCCTGCAAACCACTTACACCAAGCCAAGTCTAGTCAGATTATACAAATACATCTTGGAAAAGAAAACTGGGGAATTCTCTGGTGGCCCAGTGGTTAGGACTCTGTGCTTTCACTGCCAAGGGCTCGGGTTCGATCCCTGACTGGGGAACTAAGATCCCACAAGCCATGGGATGGGGCCAAAATAAATAAATAATTAAAATGAAATAAAACCACTATTTTAAAAACGATTTTAAAAAGAAAGGAAAAAAACAAGAAAACTACCCCAGTATAACTTATAAATATGAATGTAAAAATCTATCACAAAATAATAGCAACATGAAACCAACAGAACTTTAAATGGATAATGCCATAAGCAAGTATCTCTACACCAGAAATTTCAGGTTGCTCAACATATTAAAAGTAAGCAATGTATTCAACCACAATAATGGTGTGAAGGGAAAACACATAATCCTATCAATTAATGCAAAACATCTACAATGAAAATCCAGTGTTATTTCATGAAAAACACTCAAGAAAGCAGGAATAAAAGGAAATTTGTTCAATATGGAAAAGAGTAGTACCAAAAGCCACAGCAAACATCATGCTCAATGTTAAAGACTGAAAGATTTACTCCTGAAATCAGGAACAAGGCCAGGAAGCTGGCCTTCATCACCATGACTCACTAGTGTACTGGAAGTTCTACCCAGAATCTTGAGGAAAGAAAGAAAAGGCATCCATGGGTGAATGGAAAAATTAAAACCCTGTCTCTTCACAGAACATAGGTCACATCATCTTATATATAAAACTACCTAGAATCAGCAAAGAAATTATTTGAGCTAATCAACTAATTAATCAAAGTTACAGAACAAAATATCAATTCATGAAAATCTATCTTATATGCATACGCTGGCAAAAAATAATCTGAAAAAGAATTTATGAGAACAATTCCATTTTTAATAATGTCAACATCAATATTTAGGAGTATATTTAATCAAGGTACAAGACTTGTTTTTATGTATGTAAAGTTGTATGTTTGAAATTACTGGAGAGTCAATTACTTTTCAAAACATCATGTATGTCAACAGCATGCCAGAAAAGCAGAGAAAACAGCAAACTTCCATATAGAAGCCAAGCCTTACCCAGATCCAGTTCACCCAAAGTCCACATGTCATGTAGAGGCACTGTGGGAAGGTTATACTAGGAGCCGCTGTCCTCCGTGTTGTGGACGACCTGGATATGGTAGAAACAGTGGGATTTTTCAATTCCAATTTTCCACTTCATTCCACAAAAAAACTATTAGAACTAATAAATAAATTCAGTAAAGTTGCAAAATCAATACACAGAAATCAGTTGCATTTCTCAACACTAATAATGAACCATCAGAAAGAGAAAGAAAGCAACCCTATTTACAACTGCATCAAAAAGAACAAAATACCTGGGAATAAAGTCAACCAAGGAGGTGAAAGACCTGCACACTGAAAACTTGAAGACATTGATGAAGACATTGAAAAAACACACCAATAAATGGAAAGATAGCCTGTTCTCACGGAATGGAACAATTAATATTGTTAAAACATCCATGCTACCCAAAGCAGTGGACACAGTGAATGCAATCCCTCCCACAATTCCATGGTATTTTCCCCCAAAACAGAGCAAATCCTCCTAATATCTGTGGGGAACCACAAAGGACCCCAAATAGCCAAAGAAACCCTGAAAAAAGAGAACGGGCTGGAGGCAACTCCCTCCCTGACGTCACACTCTGCTGAGAAGCTACAGTCACCAAAACAGTGTGGAACTGGCTCAAAACGGGCACAGGGACCAGAGGAACAGGACAGAGAGACCAGAATTCAACCCACACGGACGGGCTCGGTGAATTTAGGACACAGGGACCAAGGACACACCAAGGAGCACGACACTCCCCACGATAAATGGTGCTGGGAAAACTGGACGCCCCATAACTCACGCTGGCTGCCCTGCACACAAACCTGACCAAACACCCAGCTTTCCACGCCAAGCCCTCCCTCGCTCACACGAAGACGGACCCCCTCAACGGTCAGCCGCCCACAGGAAGCTTCTCCCCACTTTTCCTCACCGTCTCTTCACCTTTTCCTCAGGCATCACCTGGGTCCTCAGGAAACCTAGTTCCCTAGTCAGCGTGGACGCAGCCCCACTTTGTCCTGAAGCCGAAACCCCAGCGAGTCCTGAGGAGACGGGAGACCGAGCTCCTCTCAGCAGAGACGCTGAGCCGGGCGTCCTACCCGAAGGCCCCTCCCCCGCGCCTGACGAGGCTCAACTGCTCTCAGCTGCCCTCACAATCCAGTTCGCAGGGAAGGAGCATGCGCTGTGGGGTAGAGAGGCGAACTCGGCGCCACCCTGTGGTCAGTGCAGGAAGTGCAGGCCGCACCTCCCTCACAGGTCACTGGAGGCAGCGCGCCCTACTGACAGGACTGCTGAATCCATTAAACTGGAAATTCAAACTAAAATGGAGTCTCTATCCCAAAAGTTTTCTAAAAGTAGTTAAGGAACAAGTAATTGGAAACCATTTGGAATGAAGTGAATGTAGATGCAAACTTTACAACTTATACCAAATTCACTCAAAGTTATTCAGAGGCAAATTTTATTTTAGTTTCTAATTCATTTTTGGCTGCGTTGGGTCTTCGTTGCTGCATATGGGCTTTCTCTAGTTGCGTCGAGCGGGGCTACTCTTCGTTGTGGTGCACAGGCTCCTCATTGCTGTGGCTTCTCATGTTGCGGAGCACGGGCTCTAGGCGCGCAGGCTTCAGTAGCTGTGCCGCGCAGGTTTGGTTGCTCTGCAGCATGTGGGATCTTCCCGGACCAGGGCTCGAGCCCGTGTCCCCTGCATTGTCCCCACGGACAAAGTTTAAATACAAAACTATTCAAGGGGCTTCCCTGGTGGCGCAGTGGTTGAGAATCTGCCTGCTAATGCAGGGGACACGGGTTCGAGCCCTGGTCCGGGAAGATCCCACATGCTGTGGAGCAACTAAGCCCATGCACCACAACTACTGAGCCTGCGCTCTAGAACCCGCGAGCCACAACTGCTGAAGCCCACGCGCTTAGAGCCTGTACTCTGCAACAAGAGAAGCCACCGCAATGAGAAGCCCCCACTCGCCGCAACTAGAGAAAGCCTCCGTGCAGCAATGCAGACCCAACACAGCCAAAAATTAATTAATTAATTAATTAAGAAAAAAAAAGGCAGCACCTGGGGGCTGGCAGACTGATGCACCAAGTCTTACATCACGTCTACTTAGTATCCTGCATGTCAGGGCCATGCTGGACCTGGGGCTGCCCAGACAGAGTGGGGCCTGCATCACCCTTCCCAGGAGGGAGGGTGGAGGGAAACCCTGCATGACCTCTGAGGCCCTAAGAACCCTTGACTAAGGCTGAGCTCAATTTGAAACACTGGGTGACCAGAGCAGACATTTCATTCATCTATCAATGAGAATCCAGCACTGGAGGAGCAGAAAACAATGGCCTCGCTCAACCTTGACGCTAATCCTGACATGGACCCTAACCCTAAACTCTGATCCTGACCCTAAGCCCTGACCTAACCTTAGCCTAACCCGTACCCTAAACCTGTACCTTACCCTAACCCATGCTCTACCCGTATCCTACCTGTACCCCAATTCTAACCCATACCCTAACACCCACTCTAACACAGAACCCTAACACCCACTCTAACACAGAACCCTAACATCCTGAGACCAAAACCATAAACCTTAACCAATAAGCAAAACCATAACCATAACCAAACCATAAAATAGATTCATTAACCATACCCATAAATAACTCATTAACCATAAAACTTAAACCATCACAGCAACCATAAACCATCCACAGCCCCAACCCTCACACCAGCCCCAGCCCTAATGCTAACCCTGCAAACCACTTACACCAAGCCAAGTCTAGTCAGATTATACAAATACATCTTGGAAAAGAAAACTGGGGAATTCTCTGGTGGCCCAGTGGTTAGGACTCTGTGCTTTCACTGCCAAGGGCTCGGGTTCGATCCCTGACTGGGGAACTAAGATCCCACAAGCCATGGGATGGGGCCAAAATAAATAAATAATTAAAATGAAATAAAACCACTATTTTAAAAACGATTTTAAAAAGAAAGGAAAAAAACAAGAAAACTACCCCAGTATAACTTATAAATATGAATGTAAAAATCTATCACAAAATAATAGCAACATGAAACCAACAGAACTTTAAATGGATAATGCCATAAGCAAGTATCTCTACACCAGAAATTTCAGGTTGCTCAACATATTAAAAGTAAGCAATGTATTCAACCACAATAATGGTGTGAAGGGAAAACACATAATCCTATCAATTAATGCAAAACATCTACAATGAAAATCCAGTGTTATTTCATGAAAAACACTCAAGAAAGCAGGCATAAAAGGAAATTTGTTCAATATGGAAAAGAGTAGTACCAAAAGCCACAGCAAACATCATGCTCAATGTTAAAGACTGAAAGATTTACTCCTGAAATCAGGAACAAGGCCAGGAAGCTGGCCTTCATCACCATGACTCACTAGTGTACTGGAAGTTCTACCCAGAATCTTGAGGAAAGAAAGAAAAGGCATCCATGGGTGAATGGAAAAATTAAAACCCTGTCTCTTCACAGAACATAGGTCACATCATCTTATATATAAAACTACCTAGAATCAGCAAAGAAATTATTTGAGCTAATCAACTAATTAATCAAAGTTACAGAACAAAATATCAATTCATGAAAATCTATCTTATATGCATACGCTGGCAAAAAATAATCTGAAAAAGAATTTATGAGAACAATTCCATTTTTAAAAATGTCAACATCAATATTTAGGAGTATATTTAATCAAGGTACAAGACTTGTTTTTATGTATGTAAAGTTGTATGTTTGAAATTACTGGAGAGTCAATTACTTTTCAAAACATCATGTATGTCAACAGCATGCCAGAAAAGCAGAGAAAACAGCAAACTTCCATATAGAAGCCAAGCCTTACCCAGATCCAGTTCACCCAAAGTCCACATGTCATGTAGAGGCACTGTGGGAAGGTTATACTAGGAGCCGCTGTCCTCCGTGTTGTGGACGACCTGGATATGGTAGAAACAGTGGGATTTTTCAATTCCAATTTTCCACTTCATTCCACAAAAAAACTATTAGAACTAATAAATAAATTCAGTAAAGTTGCAAAATCAATACACAGAAATCAGTTGCATTTCTCAACACTAATAATGAACCATCAGAAAGAGAAAGAAAGCAACCCTATTTACAACTGCATCAAAAAGAACAAAATACCTGGGAATAAAGTCAACCAAGGAGGTGAAAGACCTGCACACTGAAAACTTGAAGACATTGATGAAGACATTGAAAAAACACACCAATAAATGGAAAGATAGCCTGTTCTCACGGAATGGAACAATTAATATTGTTAAAACATCCATGCTACCCAAAGCAGTGGACACAGTGAATGCAATCCCTCCCACAATTCCATGGTATTTTCCCCCAAAACAGAGCAAATCCTCCTAATATCTGTGGGGAACCACAAAGGACCCCAAATAGCCAAAGAAACCCTGAAAAAAGAGAACGGGCTGGAGGCAACTCCCTCCCTGACGTCACACTCTGCTGAGAAGCTACAGTCACCAAAACAGTGTGGAACTGGCTCAAAACGGGCACAGGGACCAGAGGAACAGGACAGAGAGACCAGAATTCAACCCACACGGACGGGCTCGGTGAATTTAGGACACAGGGACCAAGGACACACCAAGGAGCACGACACTCCCCACGATAAATGGTGCTGGGAAAACTGGACGCCCCATAACTCACGCTGGCTGCCCTGCACACAAACCTGACCAAACACCCAGCTTTCCACGCCAAGCCCTCCCTCGCTCACACGAAGACGGACCCCCTCAACGGTCAGCCGCCCACAGGAAGCTTCTCCCCACTTTTCCTCACCGTCTCTTCACCTTTTCCTCAGGCATCACCTGGGTCCTCAGGAAACCTAGTTCCCTAGTCAGCGTGGACGCAGCCCCACTTTGTCCTGAAGCCGAAACCCCAGCGAGTCCTGAGGAGACGGGAGACCGAGCTCCTCTCCGCAGAGACGCTGAGCCGGGCGTCCTACCCGAAGGCCCCTCCCCCGCGCCTGACGAGGCTCAACTGCTCTCAGCTGCCCTCACAATCCAGTTCGCAGGGAAGGAGCATGCGCTGTGGGGCAGAGAGGCGAACTCGGCGCCACCCTGTGGTCAGTGCAGGAAGTGCAGGCCGCGCCTCCCTCACAGGTCACTGGAGGCAGCGCGCCCTACTGACAGGACTGCTGAATCCATTAAACTGGAAATTCAAACTAAAATGGAGTCTCTATCCCAAAAGTTTTCTAAAAGTAGTTAAGGAACAAGTAATTGGAAACCATTTGGAATGAAGTGAATGTAGATGCAAACTTTACAACTTATACCAAATTCACTCAAAGTTATTCAGAGGCAAATTTTATTTTAGTTTCTAATTCATTTTTGGCTGCGTTGGGTCTTCGTTGCTGCATATGGGCTTTCTCTAGTTGCGTCGAGCGGGGCTACTCTTCGTTGTGGTGCACAGGCTCCTCATTGCTGTGGCTTCTCATGTTGCGGAGCACGGGCTCTAGGCGCGCAGGCTTCAGTAGCTGTGCCGCGCAGGTTTGGTTGCTCTGCAGCATGTGGGATCTTCCCGGACCAGGGCTCGAGCCCGTGTCCCCTGCATTGTCCCCACGGACAAAGTTTAAATACAAAACTATTCAAGGGGCTTCCCTGGTGGCGCAGTGGTTGAGAATCTGCCTGCTAATGCAGGGGACACGGGTTCGAGCCCTGGTCCGGGAAGATCCCACATGCTGTGGAGCAACTAAGCCCATGCACCACAACTACTGAGCCTGCGCTCTAGAACCCGCGAGCCACAACTGCTGAAGCCCACGCGCTTAGAGCCTGTACTCTGCAACAAGAGAAGCCACCGCAATGAGAAGCCCCCACTCGCCGCAACTAGAGAAAGCCTCCGTGCAGCAATGCAGACCCAACACAGCCAAAAATTAATTAATTAATTAATTAAGAAAAAAAAAGGCAGCACCTGGGGGCTGGCAGACTGATGCACCAAGTCTTACATCACGTCTACTTAGTATCCTGCATGTCAGGGCCATGCTGGACCTGGGGCTGCCCAGACAGAGTGGGGCCTGCATCACCCTTCCCAGGAGGGAGGGTGGAGGGAAACCCTGCATGACCTCTGAGGCCCTAAGAACCCTTGACTAAGGCTGAGCTCAATTTGAAACACTGGGTGACCAGAGCAGACATTTCATTCATCTATCAATGAGAATCCAGCACTGGAGGAGCAGAAAACAATGGCCTCGCTCAACCTTGACGCTAATCCTGACATGGACCCTAACCCTAAACTCTGATCCTGACCCTAAGCCCTGACCTAACCTTAGCCTAACCCGTACCCTAAACCTGTACCTTACCCTAACCCATGCTCTACCCGTATCCTACCTGTACCCCAATTCTAACCCATACCCTAACACCCACTCTAACACAGAACCCTAACACCCACTCTAACACAGAACCCTAACATCCTGAGACCAAAACCATAAACCTTAACCAATAAGCAAAACCATAACCATAACCAAACCATAAAATAGATTCATTAACCATACCCATAAATAACTCATTAACCATAAAACTTAAACCATCACAGCAACCATAAACCATCCACAGCCCCAACCCTCACACCAGCCCCAGCCCTAATGCTAACCCTGCAAACCACTTACACCAAGCCAAGTCTAGTCAGATTATACAAATACATCTTGGAAAAGAAAACTGGGGAATTCTCTGGTGGCCCAGTGGTTAGGACTCTGTGCTTTCACTGCCAAGGGCTCGGGTTCGATCCCTGACTGGGGAACTAAGATCCCACAAGCCATGGGATGGGGCCAAAATAAATAAATAATTAAAATGAAATAAAACCACTATTTTAAAAACGATTTTAAAAAGAAAGGAAAAAAACAAGAAAACTACCCCAGTATAACTTATAAATATGAATGTAAAAATCTATCACAAAATAATAGCAACATGAAACCAACAGAACTTTAAATGGATAATGCCATAAGCAAGTATCTCTACACCAGAAATTTCAGGTTGCTCAACATATTAAAAGTAAGCAATGTATTCAACCACAATAATGGTGTGAAGGGAAAACACATAATCCTATCAATTAATGCAAAACATCTACAATGAAAATCCAGTGTTATTTCATGAAAAACACTCAAGAAAGCAGGAATAAAAGGAAATTTGTTCAATATGGAAAAGAGTAGTACCAAAAGCCACAGCAAACATCATGCTCAATGTTAAAGACTGAAAGATTTACTCCTGAAATCAGGAACAAGGCCAGGAAGCTGGCCTTCATCACCATGACTCACTAGTGTACTGGAAGTTCTACCCAGAATCTTGAGGAAAGAAAGAAAAGGCATCCATGGGTGAATGGAAAAATTAAAACCCTGTCTCTTCACAGAACATAGGTCACATCATCTTATATATAAAACTACCTAGAATCAGCAAAGAAATTATTTGAGCTAATCAACTAATTAATCAAAGTTACAGAACAAAATATCAATTCATGAAAATCTATCTTATATGCATACGCTGGCAAAAAATAATCTGAAAAAGAATTTATGAGAACAATTCCATTTTTAATAATGTCAACATCAATATTTAGGAGTATATTTAATCAAGGTACAAGACTTGTTTTTATGTATGTAAAGTTGTATGTTTGAAATTACTGGAGAGTCAATTACTTTTCAAAACATCATGTATGTCAACAGCATGCCAGAAAAGCAGAGAAAACAGCAAACTTCCATATAGAAGCCAAGCCTTACCCAGATCCAGTTCACCCAAAGTCCACATGTCATGTAGAGGCACTGTGGGAAGGTTATACTAGGAGCCGCTGTCCTCCGTGTTGTGGACGACCTGGATATGGTAGAAACAGTGGGATTTTTCAATTCCAATTTTCCACTTCATTCCACAAAAAAACTATTAGAACTAATAAATAAATTCAGTAAAGTTGCAAAATCAATACACAGAAATCAGTTGCATTTCTCAACACTAATAATGAACCATCAGAAAGAGAAAGAAAGCAACCCTATTTACAACTGCATCAAAAAGAACAAAATACCTGGGAATAAAGTCAACCAAGGAGGTGAAAGACCTGCACACTGAAAACTTGAAGACATTGATGAAGACATTGAAAAAACACACCAATAAATGGAAAGATAGCCTGTTCTCACGGAATGGAACAATTAATATTGTTAAAACATCCATGCTACCCAAAGCAGTGGACACAGTGAATGCAATCCCTCCCACAATTCCATGGTATTTTCCCCCAAAACAGAGCAAATCCTCCTAATATCTGTGGGGAACCACAAAGGACCCCAAATAGCCAAAGAAACCCTGAAAAAAGAGAACGGGCTGGAGGCAACTCCCTCCCTGACGTCACACTCTGCTGAGAAGCTACAGTCACCAAAACAGTGTGGAACTGGCTCAAAACGGGCACAGGGACCAGAGGAACAGGACAGAGAGACCAGAATTCAACCCACACGGACGGGCTCGGTGAATTTAGGACACAGGGACCAAGGACACACCAAGGAGCACGACACTCCCCACGACAAATGGTGCTGGGAAAACTGGACGCCCCATAACTCACGCTGGCTACCCTGCACACAAACCTGACCAAACACCCAGCTTTCCACGCCAAGCCCTCCCTCGCTCACACGAAGACGGACCCCCTCAACGGTCAGTCGCCCACAGGAAGCTTCTCCCCACTTTTCCTCACCGTCTCTTCACCTTTTCCTCAGGCATCACCTGGGTCCTCAGGAAACCTAGTTCCCTAGTCAGCGTGGACGCAGCCCCACTTTGTCCTGAAGCCGAAACCCCAGCGAGTCCTAAGGAGACGGGAGACCGAGCTCCTCTCAGCAGAGACGCTGAGCCGGGCCTCCTACCCGAAGGCCCCCGCCCCCGCGCCTGACGAGGCTCAACTCCTCTCAGCTGCCCTCACAATCGAGTTCGCAGGGAACGAGCATGCGCTGTGGGTCAGAGAGGCGAACTCGGCGCCACCCTGTGGTCAGTGCAGGAAGTGCAGGCCGCGCCTCCCTCACAGGTCACTGGAGGCAGCGTGCCCTACTGACAGGACTGCTGAATCCATTAAACTGGAAATTCAAACTAAAATGCAGTCTCTATCCCAAAAGTTTTCTAAAACTAGTTAAGGAACAAGTAATTGGAAACCATTTGGAATGAAGTGAATGTAGATGCAAACTTTACAACTTATACCAAATTCACTCAAAGTTATTCAGAGGCAAATTTTATTTTCGTTTCTAATTCATTTTTGGCTGCGTTGGGTCTTCGTTGCTGCATATGGGCTTTCTCTAGTTGCGTCGAGCGGGGCTACTCTTCGTTGTGGTGCACAGGCTCCTCATTGCTGTGGCTTCTCATGTTGCGGAGCACGGGCTCTAGGCGCGCAGGCTTCAGTAGCTGTGCCGCGCAGGTTTGGTTGCTCTGTGGCATGTGGGATCTTCCCGGACCAGGGCTCGAGCCCGTGTCCCCTGCATTGTCCCCACGGACAAATTTTAAATACAAAACTATTCAAGGGGCTTCCCTGGTGGCGCAGTGGTTGAGAATCTGCCTGCTACTGCAGGGGACACGGGTTCGAGCCCTGCTCCGGGAAGATCCCACATGCTGTGGAGCAACTAAGCCCGTGCACCACAACTACTGAGCCTGCGCTCTAGAACCCGCGAGCCACAACTGCTGAAGCCCACGCGCTTAGAGCCTGTACTCTGCAACAAGAGAAGCCACCGCAATGAGAAGCCCCCACTCGCCGCAACTAGAGAAAGCCTCCGTGCAGCAATGCAGACCCAACACAGCCAAAAATTAATTAATTAATTAATTAATTAAGGGGAAAAAAAGGCAGCACCTGGGGGCTGGCAGACTGATGCACCAAGTCTTACATCACGTCTACTTAGTATCCTGCATGTCAGGGCCATGCTGGACCTGGGGCTGCCCAGACAGAGTGGGGCCTGCATCACCCTTCCCAGGAGGGAGGGTGGAGGGAAACCCTGCATGACCTCTGAGGCCCTAAGAACCCTTGACTAAGGCTGAGCTCAATTTGAAACACTGGGTGACCAGAGCAGACATTTCATTCATCTATCAATGAGAATCCAGCACTGGAGGAGCAGAAAACAATGGCCTCGCTCAACCTTGACGCGAATCCTGACATGGACCCTAACCCTAAACTCTGATCCTGACCCTAAGCCCTGACCTAACCTTAGCCTAACCCGTACCCTAAACCTGTACCTTACCCTAACCCATGCTCTACCCGTATCCTACCTGTACCCCAATTCTAACCCATACCCTAACACCCACTCTAACACAGAACCCTAACACCCACTCTAACACAGAACCCTAACACCCTGAGACCAAAACCATAAACCTTAACCAATAAGCAAATCCATAACCATAACCAAAGCATAAAATAGATTCATTAACCATACCCATAAATACCTCATTAACCATAAAACTTAAACCATAACAGCAACCATAAACCATCCACAGCCCCAACCCTCACACCAGCCCCAGCCCTAATGCTAACCCTCCAAACCACTTACACCATGCCAAGTCTAGTCAGATTATACAAATACATCTTGGAAAAGAAAACTGGGGAATTCTCTGGTGGCCCAGTGGTTAGGACTCTGTGCTTTCACTGCCAAGGGCTCGGGTTCGATCCCTGACTGGGGAACTAAGATCCCACAAGCCATGGGATGGGGCCAAAATAAATAAATAATTAAAATGAAATAAAACCACTATTTTAAAAAAGATTTAAAAAGAAAGGAAAAAAACAAGAAAACTACCCCAGTATAACTTATAAATATGAATGTAAAAATCTATCACAAAATAATAGCAACATGAAACCAACAGAACTTTAAATGGATAATGCCATAAGCAAGTATCTCTACACCAGAAATTTCAGGTTGCTCAACATATTAAAAGTAAGCAATGTATTCAACCACAATAATGGTGTGAAGTAAAAACACATAATCCTATCAATTAATGCAAAACATCTACAATGAAAATCCAGTGTTATTTCATGAAAAACACTCAAGAAAGCAGGAATAAAAGGAAATTTGTTCAATATGGAAAAGAGTAGTACCAAAAGCCACAGCAAACATCATGCTCAATGTTAAAGACTGAAAGATTTACTCCTGAAATCAGGAACAAGGCCAGGAAGCTGGCCTTCATCACCATTACTCAATAGTGTACTGGAAGTTCTACCCAGAATCTTGAGGAAAGAAATAAAAGGCATCCATGGGTGAATGGAAAAATTAAAACCCTGTCTCTTCACAGAACATAGGTCACATCATCTTATATATAAAACTACCTATAATCAGCAAAGAAATTATTTGAGCTAATCAACTAATTAATCAAAGTTACAGAACAAAATATCAATTCATGAAAATCTATCTTATATGCATACGCTGGCAAAAAATAATCTGAAAAAGAATTTATGAGAACAATTCCATTTTTAATAATGTCAACATCAATATTTAGGAGTATATTTAATCAAGGTACAAGACTTGTTTTTATGTATGTAAGGTTGTATGTTTGAAATTACTGGAGAGTCAATTACTTTTCAAAACATCATGTATGTCAACAGCATGCCAGAAAAGCAGAGAAAACATCAAACTTCCATATAGAAGCCAAGCCTTACCCAGATCCAGTTCACCCAAAGTCCACATGTCATTTACAGGCACGGTGGGAAGGTTATATTAGGAGCCGCTGTCCTCCGTGTTGTGGACGACCTGGATATGGTAGAAACAGTGGGATTTTTGAATTCCAATTTTCCACTTCATTCCACAAAAAAACTATTAGAACTAATAAATAAATTCAGTAAAGTTGCAAAATCAATACACAGAAATCACTTGCATTTCTAAACACTAATAATGAACCATCAGAAAGAGAAAGAAAGCAACCCTATTTACAACTGCATCAAAAAGAACAAAATACCTGGGAATAAAGTCAACCAAGGAGGTGAAAGACCTGCACACTGAAAACTTTAAGACATTGATGAAGACATTGAAAAACACACCAATAAATGGAAAGATATCCTGTTCTCATGGAATGGAACAATTAATATTGTTAAAACATCCATGCTACCCAAAGCAGTGGACACAGTGAATGCAATCCCTCCCACAATTCCATGGTATTTTCCCCCAAAACAGAGCAAATCCTCCTAATATCTGTGGGGAACCACAAAGGACCCCAAATAGCCAAAGAAACCCTGAAAAAAGAGAACGGGCTGGAGGCAACTCCCTCCCTGACGTCACACTCTGCTGAGAAGCTACAGTCACCAAAACAGTGTGGAACTGGCTCAAAACGGGCACAGGGACCAGAGGAACAGGACAGAGAGACCAGAATTCAACCCACACGGACGGGCTCGGTGAATTTAGGACACAGGGACCAAGGACACACCAAGGAGCACGACACTCCCCACGACAAATGGTGCTGGGAAAACTGGACGCCCCATAACTCACGCTGGCTACCCTGCACACAAACCTGACCAAACACCCAGCTTTCCACGCCAAGCCCTCCCTCGCTCACACGAAGACGGACCCCCTCAACGGTCAGTCGCCCACAGGAAGCTTCTCCCCACTTTTCCTCACCGTCTCTTCACCTTTTCCTCAGGCATCACCTGGGTCCTCAGGAAACCTAGTTCCCTAGTCAGCGTGGACGCAGCCCCACTTTGTCCTGAAGCCGAAACCCCAGCGAGTCCTAAGGAGACGGGAGACCGAGCTCCTCTCAGCAGAGACGCTGAGCCGGGCCTCCTACCCGAAGGCCCCCGCCCCCGCGCCTGACGAGGCTCAACTCCTCTCAGCTGCCCTCACAATCGAGTTCGCAGGGAACGAGCATGCGCTGTGGGTCAGAGAGGCGAACTCGGCGCCACCCTGTGGTCAGTGCAGGAAGTGCAGGCCGCGCCTCCCTCACAGGTCACTGGAGGCAGCGTGCCCTACTGACAGGACTGCTGAATCCATTAAACTGGAAATTCAAACTAAAATGCAGTCTCTATCCCAAAAGTTTTCTAAAACTAGTTAAGGAACAAGTAATTGGAAACCATTTGGAATGAAGTGAATGTAGATGCAAACTTTACAACTTATACCAAATTCACTCAAAGTTATTCAGAGGCAAATTTTATTTTCGTTTCTAATTCATTTTTGGCTGCGTTGGGTCTTCGTTGCTGCATATGGGCTTTCTCTAGTTGCGTCGAGCGGGGCTACTCTTCGTTGTGGTGCACAGGCTCCTCATTGCTGTGGCTTCTCATGTTGCGGAGCACGGGCTCTAGGCGCGCAGGCTTCAGTAGCTGTGCCGCGCAGGTTTGGTTGCTCTGTGGCATGTGGGATCTTCCCGGACCAGGGCTCGAGCCCGTGTCCCCTGCATTGTCCCCACGGACAAATTTTAAATACAAAACTATTCAAGGGGCTTCCCTGGTGGCGCAGTGGTTGAGAATCTGCCTGCTACTGCAGGGGACACGGGTTCGAGCCCTGCTCCGGGAAGATCCCACATGCTGTGGAGCAACTAAGCCCGTGCACCACAACTACTGAGCCTGCGCTCTAGAACCCGCGAGCCACAACTGCTGAAGCCCACGCGCTTACAGCCTGTACTCTGCAACAAGAGAAGCCACCGCAATGAGAAGCCCCCACTCGCCGCAACTAGAGAAAGCCTCCGTGCAGCAATGCAGACCCAACACAGCCAAAAATTAATTAATTAATTAATTAATTAAGGGGAAAAAAAGGCAGCACCTGGGGGCTGGCAGACTGATGCACCAAGTCTTACATCACGTCTACTTAGTATCCTGCATGTCAGGGCCATGCTGGACCTGGGGCTGCCCAGACAGAGTGGGGCCTGCATCACCCTTCCCAGGAGGGAGGGTGGAGGGAAACCCTGCATGACCTCTGAGGCCCTAAGAACCCCTGACTAAGGCTGAGCTCAATTTGAAACACTGGGTGACCAGAGCAGACATTTCATTCATCTATCAATGAGAATCCAGCACTGGAGGAGCAGAAAACAATGGCCTCGCTCAACCTTGACGCGAATCCTGACATGGACCCTAACCCTAAACTCTGATCCTGACCCTAAGCCCTGACCTAACCTTAGCCTAACCCGTACCCTAAACCTGTACCTTACCCTAACCCATGCTCTACCCGTATCCTACCTGTACCCCAATTCTAACCCATACCCTAACACCCACTCTAACACAGAACCCTAACACCCACTCTAACACAGAACCCTAACACCCTGAGACCAAAACCATAAACCTTAACCAATAAGCAAATCCATAACCATAACCAAAGCATAAAATAGATTCATTAACCATACCCATAAATACCTCATTAACCATAAAACTTAAACCATAACAGCAACCATAAACCATCCACAGCCCCAACCCTCACACCAGCCCCAGCCCTAATGCTAACCCTCCAAACCACTTACACCATGCCAAGTCTAGTCAGATTATACAAATACATCTTGGAAAAGAAAACTGGGGAATTCTCTGGTGGCCCAGTGGTTAGGACTCTGTGCTTTCACTGCCAAGGGCTCGGGTTCGATCCCTGACTGGGGAACTAAGATCCCACAAGCCATGGGATGGGGCCAAAATAAATAAATAATTAAAATGAAATAAAACCACTATTTTAAAAAAGATTTAAAAAGAAAGGAAAAAAACAAGAAAACTACCCCAGTATAACTTATAAATATGAATGTAAAAATCTATCACAAAATAATAGCAACATGAAACCAACAGAACTTTAAATGGATAATGCCATAAGCAAGTATCTCTACACCAGAAATTTCAGGTTGCTCAACATATTAAAAGTAAGCAATGTATTCAACCACAATAATGGTGTGAAGTAAAAACACATAATCCTATCAATTAATGCAAAACATCTACAATGAAAATCCAGTGTTATTTCATGAAAAACACTCAAGAAAGCAGGAATAAAAGGAAATTTGTTCAATATGGAAAAGAGTAGTACCAAAAGCCACAGCAAACATCATGCTCAATGTTAAAGACTGAAAGATTTACTCCTGAAATCAGGAACAAGGCCAGGAAGCTGGCCTTCATCACCATTACTCAATAGTGTACTGGAAGTTCTACCCAGAATCTTGAGGAAAGAAATAAAAGGCATCCATGGGTGAATGGAAAAATTAAAACCCTGTCTCTTCACAGAACATAGGTCACATCATCTTATATATAAAACTACCTATAATCAGCAAAGAAATTATTTGAGCTAATCAACTAATTAATCAAAGTTACAGAACAAAATATCAATTCATGAAAATCTATCTTATATGCATACGCTGGCAAAAAATAATCTGAAAAAGAATTTATGAGAACAATTCCATTTTTAATAATGTCAACATCAATATTTAGGAGTATATTTAATCAAGGTACAAGACTTGTTTTTATGTATGTAAGGTTGTATGTTTGAAATTACTGGAGAGTCAATTACTTTTCAAAACATCATGTATGTCAACAGCATGCCAGAAAAGCAGAGAAAACATCAAACTTCCATATAGAAGCCAAGCCTTACCCAGATCCAGTTCACCCAAAGTCCACATGTCATTTACAGGCACGGTGGGAAGGTTATATTAGGAGCCGCTGTCCTCCGTGTTGTGGACGACCTGGATATGGTAGAAACAGTGGGATTTTTGAATTCCAATTTTCCACTTCATTCCACAAAAAAACTATTAGAACTAATAAATAAATTCAGTAAAGTTGCAAAATCAATACACAGAAATCACTTGCATTTCTAAACACTAATAATGAACCATCAGAAAGAGAAAGAAAGCAACCCTGTTTACAACTGCATCAAAAAGAACAAAATACCTGGGAATAAAGTCAACCAAGGAGGTGAAAGACCTGCACACTGAAAACTTTAAGACATTGATGAAGACATTGAAAAACACACCAATAAATGGAAAGATATCCTGTTCTCATGGAATGGAACAATTAATATTGTTAAAACATCCATGCTACCCAAAGCAGTGGACACAGTGAATGCAATCCCTCCCAAAATTCCATGGTATTTTCCCCCAAAACAGAGCAAATCCTCCTAATATCTGTGGGGAACCACAAAGGACCCCAAATAGCCAAAGAAACCCTGAAAAAAGAGAACGGGCTGGAGGCAACTCCCTCCCTGACGTCACACTCTGCTGAGAAGCTACAGTCACCAAAACAGTGTGGAACTGGCTCAAAACGGGCACAGGGACCAGAGGAACAGGACAGAGAGACCAGAATTCAACCCACACGGACGGGCTCGGTGAATTTAGGACACAGGGACCAAGGACACACCAAGGAGCACGACACTCCCCACGACAAATGGTGCTGGGAAAACTGGACGCCCCATAACTCACGCTGGCTACCCTGCACACAAACCTGACCAAACACCCAGCTTTCCACGCCAAGCCCTCCCTCGCTCACACGAAGACGGACCCCCTCAACGGTCAGTCGCCCACAGGAAGCTTCTCCCCACTTTTCCTCACCGTCTCTTCACCTTTTCCTCAGGCATCACCTGGGTCCTCAGGAAACCTAGTTCCCTAGTCAGCGTGGACGCAGCCCCACTTTGTCCTGAAGCCGAAACCCCAGCGAGTCCTAAGGAGACGGGAGACCGAGCTCCTCTCAGCAGAGACGCTGAGCCGGGCCTCCTACCCGAAGGCCCCCGCCCCCGCGCCTGACGAGGCTCAACTCCTCTCAGCTGCCCTCACAATCGAGTTCGCAGGGAACGAGCATGCGCTGTGGGTCAGAGAGGCGAACTCGGCGCCACCCTGTGGTCAGTGCAGGAAGTGCAGGCCGCGCCTCCCTCACAGGTCACTGGAGGCAGCGTGCCCTACTGACAGGACTGCTGAATCCATTAAACTGGAAATTCAAACTAAAATGCAGTCTCTATCCCAAAAGTTTTCTAAAACTAGTTAAGGAACAAGTAATTGGAAACCATTTGGAATGAAGTGAATGTAGATGCAAACTTTACAACTTATACCAAATTCACTCAAAGTTATTCAGAGGCAAATTTTATTTTCGTTTCTAATTCATTTTTGGCTGCGTTGGGTCTTCGTTGCTGCATATGGGCTTTCTCTAGTTGCGTCGAGCGGGGCTACTCTTCGTTGTGGTGCACAGGCTCCTCATTGCTGTGGCTTCTCATGTTGCGGAGCACGGGCTCTAGGCGCGCAGGCTTCAGTAGCTGTGCCGCGCAGGTTTGGTTGCTCTGTGGCATGTGGGATCTTCCCGGACCAGGGCTCGAGCCCGTGTCCCCTGCATTGTCCCCACGGACAAATTTTAAATACAAAACTATTCAAGGGGCTTCCCTGGTGGCGCAGTGGTTGAGAATCTGCCTGCTACTGCAGGGGACACGGGTTCGAGCCCTGCTCCGGGAAGATCCCACATGCTGTGGAGCAACTAAGCCCGTGCACCACAACTACTGAGCCTGCGCTCTAGAACCCGTGAGCCACAACTGCTGAAGCCCACGCGCTTAGAGCCTGTACTCTGCAACAAGAGAAGCCACCGCAATGAGAAGCCCCCACTCGCCGCAACTAGAGAAAGCCTCCGTGCAGCAATGCAGACCCAACACAGCCAAAAATTAATTAATTAATTAATTAATTAAGGGGAAAAAAAGGCAGCACCTGGGGGCTGGCAGACTGATGCACCAAGTCTTACATCACGTCTACTTAGTATCCTGCATGTCAGGGCCATGCTGGACCTGGGGCTGCCCAGACAGAGTGGGGCCTGCATCACCCTTCCCAGGAGGGAGGGTGGAGGGAAACCCTGCATGACCTCTGAGGCCCTAAGAACCCTTGACTAAGGCTGAGCTCAATTTGAAACACTGGGTGACCAGAGCAGACATTTCATTCATCTATCAATGAGAATCCAGCACTGGAGGAGCAGAAAACAATGGCCTCGCTCAACCTTGACGCGAATCCTGACATGGACCCTAACCCTAAACTCTGATCCTGACCCTAAGCCCTGACCTAACCTTAGCCTAACCCGTACCCTAAACCTGTACCTTACCCTAACCCATGCTCTACCCGTATCCTACCTGTACCCCAATTCTAACCCATACCCTAACACCCACTCTAACACAGAACCCTAACACCCACTCTAACACAGAACCCTAACACCCTGAGACCAAAACCATAAACCTTAACCAATAAGCAAATCCATAACCATAACCAAAGCATAAAATAGATTCATTAACCATACCCATAAATACCTCATTAACCATAAAACTTAAACCATAACAGCAACCATAAACCATCCACAGCCCCAACCCTCACACCAGCCCCAGCCCTAATGCTAACCCTCCAAACCACTTACACCATGCCAAGTCTAGTCAGATTATACAAATACATCTTGGAAAAGAAAACTGGGGAATTCTCTGGTGGCCCAGTGGTTAGGACTCTGTGCTTTCACTGCCAAGGGCTCGGGTTCGATCCCTGACTGGGGAACTAAGATCCCACAAGCCATGGGATGGGGCCAAAATAAATAAATAATTAAAATGAAATAAAACCACTATTTTAAAAAAGATTTAAAAAGAAAGGAAAAAAACAAGAAAACTACCCCAGTATAACTTATAAATATGAATGTAAAAATCTATCACAAAATAATAGCAACATGAAACCAACAGAACTTTAAATGGATAATGCCATAAGCAAGTATCTCTACACCAGAAATTTCAGGTTGCTCAACATATTAAAAGTAAGCAATGTATTCAACCACAATAATGGTGTGAAGTAAAAACACATAATCCTATCAATTAATGCAAAACATCTACAATGAAAATCCAGTGTTATTTCATGAAAAACACTCAAGAAAGCAGGAATAAAAGGAAATTTGTTCAATATGGAAAAGAGTAGTACCAAAAGCCACAGCAAACATCATGCTCAATGTTAAAGACTGAAAGATTTACTCCTGAAATCAGGAACAAGGCCAGGAAGCTGGCCTTCATCACCATTACTCAATAGTGTACTGGAAGTTCTACCCAGAATCTTGAGGAAAGAAATAAAAGGCATCCATGGGTGAATGGAAAAATTAAAACCCTGTCTCTTCACAGAACATAGGTCACATCATCTTATATATAAAACTACCTATAATCAGCAAAGAAATTATTTGAGCTAATCAACTAATTAATCAAAGTTACAGAACAAAATATCAATTCATGAAAATCTATCTTATATGCATACGCTGGCAAAAAATAATCTGAAAAAGAATTTATGAGAACAATTCCATTTTTAATAATGTCAACATCAATATTTAGGAGTATATTTAATCAAGGTACAAGACTTGTTTTTATGTATGTAAGGTTGTATGTTTGAAATTACTGGAGAGTCAATTACTTTTCAAAACATCATGTATGTCAACAGCATTCCAGAAAAGCAGAGAAAACATCAAACTTCCATATAGAAGCCAAGCCTTACCCAGATCCAGTTCACCCAAAGTCCACATGTCATTTACAGGCACGGTGGGAAGGTTATATTAGGAGCCGCTGTCCTCCGTGTTGTGGACGACCTGGATATGGTAGAAACAGTGGGATTTTTGAATTCCAATTTTCCACTTCATTCCACAAAAAAACTATTAGAACTAATAAATAAATTCAGTAAAGTTGCAAAATCAATACACAGAAATCACTTGCATTTCTAAACACTAATAATGAACCATCAGAAAGAGAAAGAAAGCAACCCTATTTACAACTGCATCAAAAAGAACAAAATACCTGGGAATAAAGTCAACCAAGGAGGTGAAAGACCTGCACACTGAAAACTTTAAGACATGGATGAAGACATTGAAAAACACACCAATAAATGGAAAGATATCCTGTTCTCATGGAATGGAACAATTAATATTGTTAAAACATCCATGCTACCCAAAGCAGTGGACACAGTGAATGCAATCCCTCCCAAAATTCCATGGTATTTTCCCCCAAAACAGAGCAAATCCTCCTAATATCTGTGGGGAACCACAAAGGACCCCAAATAGCCAAAGAAACCCTGAAAAAAGAGAACGGGCTGGAGGCAACTCCCTCCCTGACGTCACACTCTGCTGAGAAGCTACAGTCACCAAAACAGTGTGGAACTGGCTCAAAACGGGCACAGGGACCAGAGGAACAGGACAGAGAGACCAGAATTCAACCCACACGGACGGGCTCGGTGAATTTAGGACACAGGGACCAAGGACACACCAAGGAGCACGACACTCCCCACGACAAATGGTGCTGGGAAAACTGGACGCCCCATAACTCACGCTGGCTACCCTGCACACAAACCTGACCAAACACCCAGCTTTCCACGCCAAGCCCTCCCTCGCTCACACGAAGACGGACCCCCTCAACGGTCAGTCGCCCACAGGAAGCTTCTCCCCACTTTTCCTCACCGTCTCTTCACCTTTTCCTCAGGCATCACCTGGGTCCTCAGGAAACCTAGTTCCCTAGTCAGCGTGGACGCAGCCCCACTTTGTCCTGAAGCCGAAACCCCAGCGAGTCCTAAGGAGACGGGAGACCGAGCTCCTCTCAGCAGAGACGCTGAGCCGGGCCTCCTACCCGAAGGCCCCCGCCCCCGCGCCTGACGAGGCTCAACTCCTCTCAGCTGCCCTCACAATCGAGTTCGCAGGGAACGAGCATGCGCTGTGGGTCAGAGAGGCGAACTCGGCGCCACCCTGTGGTCAGTGCAGGAAGTGCAGGCCGCGCCTCCCTCACAGGTCACTGGAGGCAGCGTGCCCTACTGACAGGACTGCTGAATCCATTAAACTGGAAATTCAAACTAAAATGCAGTCTCTATCCCAAAAGTTTTCTAAAACTAGTTAAGGAACAAGTAATTGGAAACCATTTGGAATGAAGTGAATGTAGATGCAAACTTTACAACTTATACCAAATTCACTCAAAGTTATTCAGAGGCAAATTTTATTTTCGTTTCTAATTCATTTTTGGCTGCGTTGGGTCTTCGTTGCTGCATATGGGCTTTCTCTAGTTGCGTCGAGCGGGGCTACTCTTCGTTGTGGTGCACAGGCTCCTCATTGCTGTGGCTTCTCATGTTGCGGAGCACGGGCTCTAGGCGCGCAGGCTTCAGTAGCTGTGCCGCGCAGGTTTGGTTGCTCTGTGGCATGTGGGATCTTCCCGGACCAGGGCTCGAGCCCGTGTCCCCTGCATTGTCCCCACGGACAAATTTTAAATACAAAACTATTCAAGGGGCTTCCCTGGTGGCGCAGTGGTTGAGAATCTGCCTGCTACTGCAGGGGACACGGGTTCGAGCCCTGCTCCGGGAAGATCCCACATGCTGTGGAGCAACTAAGCCCGTGCACCACAACTACTGAGCCTGCGCTCTAGAACCCGCGAGCCACAACTGCTGAAGCCCACGCGCTTAGAGCCTGTACTCTGCAACAAGAGAAGCCACCGCAATGAGAAGCCCCCACTCGCCGCAACTAGAGAAAGCCTCCGTGCAGCAATGCAGACCCAACACAGCCAAAAATTAATTAATTAATTAATTAATTAAGGGGAAAAAAAGGCAGCACCTGGGGGCTGGCAGACTGATGCACCAAGTCTTACATCACGTCTACTTAGTATCCTGCATGTCAGGGCCATGCTGGACCTGGGGCTGCCCAGACAGAGTGGGGCCTGCATCACCCTTCCCAGGAGGGAGGGTGGAGGGAAACCCTGCATGACCTCTGAGGCCCTAAGAACCCCTGACTAAGGCTGAGCTCAATTTGAAACACTGGGTGACCAGAGCAGACATTTCATTCATCTATCAATGAGAATCCAGCACTGGAGGAGCAGAAAACAATGGCCTCGCTCAACCTTGACGCGAATCCTGACATGGACCCTAACCCTAAACTCTGATCCTGACCCTAAGCCCTGACCTAACCTTAGCCTAACCCGTACCCTAAACCTGTACCTTACCCTAACCCATGCTCTACCCGTATCCTACCTGTACCCCAATTCTAACCCATACCCTAACACCCACTCTAACACAGAACCCTAACACCCACTCTAACACAGAACCCTAACACCCTGAGACCAAAACCATAAACCTTAACCAATAAGCAAATCCATAACCATAACCAAAGCATAAAATAGATTCATTAACCATACCCATAAATACCTCATTAACCATAAAACTTAAACCATAACAGCAACCATAAACCATCCACAGCCCCAACCCTCACACCAGCCCCAGCCCTAATGCTAACCCTCCAAACCACTTACACCATGCCAAGTCTAGTCAGATTATACAAATACATCTTGGAAAAGAAAACTGGGGAATTCTCTGGTGGCCCAGTGGTTAGGACTCTGTGCTTTCACTGCCAAGGGCTCGGGTTCGATCCCTGACTGGGGAACTAAGATCCCACAAGCCATGGGATGGGGCCAAAATAAATAAATAATTAAAATGAAATAAAACCACTATTTTAAAAAAGATTTAAAAAGAAAGGAAAAAAACAAGAAAACTACCCCAGTATAACTTATAAATATGAATGTAAAAATCTATCACAAAATAATAGCAACATGAAACCAACAGAACTTTAAATGGATAATGCCATAAGCAAGTATCTCTACACCAGAAATTTCAGGTTGCTCAACATATTAAAAGTAAGCAATGTATTCAACCACAATAATGGTGTGAAGTAAAAACACATAATCCTATCAATTAATGCAAAACATCTACAATGAAAATCCAGTGTTATTTCATGAAAAACACTCAAGAAAGCAGGAATAAAAGGAAATTTGTTCAATATGGAAAAGAGTAGTACCAAAAGCCACAGCAAACATCATGCTCAATGTTAAAGACTGAAAGATTTACTCCTGAAATCAGGAACAAGGCCAGGAAGCTGGCCTTCATCACCATTACTCAATAGTGTACTGGAAGTTCTACCCAGAATCTTGAGGAAAGAAATAAAAGGCATCCATGGGTGAATGGAAAAATTAAAACCCTGTCTCTTCACAGAACATAGGTCACATCATCTTATATATAAAACTACCTATAATCAGCAAAGAAATTATTTGAGCTAATCAACTAATTAATCAAAGTTACAGAACAAAATATCAATTCATGAAAATCTATCTTATATGCATACGCTGGCAAAAAATAATCTGAAAAAGAATTTATGAGAACAATTCCATTTTTAATAATGTCAACATCAATATTTAGGAGTATATTTAATCAAGGTACAAGACTTGTTTTTATGTATGTAAGGTTGTATGTTTGAAATTACTGGAGAGTCAATTACTTTTCAAAACATCATGTATGTCAACAGCATGCCAGAAAAGCAGAGAAAACATCAAACTTCCATATAGAAGCCAAGCCTTACCCAGATCCAGTTCACCCAAAGTCCACATGTCATTTACAGGCACGGTGGGAAGGTTATATTAGGAGCCGCTGTCCTCCGTGTTGTGGACGACCTGGATATGGTAGAAACAGTGGGATTTTTGAATTCCAATTTTCCACTTCATTCCACAAAAAAACTATTAGAACTAATAAATAAATTCAGTAAAGTTGCAAAATCAATACACAGAAATCACTTGCATTTCTAAACACTAATAATGAACCATCAGAAAGAGAAAGAAAGCAACCCTGTTTACAACTGCATCAAAAAGAACAAAATACCTGGGAATAAAGTCAACCAAGGAGGTGAAAGACCTGCACACTGAAAACTTTAAGACATTGATGAAGACATTGAAAAACACACCAATAAATGGAAAGATATCCTGTTCTCATGGAATGGAACAATTAATATTGTTAAAACATCCATGCTACCCAAAGCAGTGGACACAGTGAATGCAATCCCTCCCAAAATTCCATGGTATTTTCCCCCAAAACAGAGCAAATCCTCCTAATATCTGTGGGGAACCACAAAGGACCCCAAATAGCCAAAGAAACCCTGAAAAAAGAGAACGGGCTGGAGGCAACTCCCTCCCTGACGTCACACTCTGCTGAGAAGCTACAGTCACCAAAACAGTGTGGAACTGGCTCAAAACGGGCACAGGGACCAGAGGAACAGGACAGAGAGACCAGAATTCAACCCACACGGACGGGCTCGGTGAATTTAGGACACAGGGACCAAGGACACACCAAGGAGCACGACACTCCCCACGACAAATGGTGCTGGGAAAACTGGACGCCCCATAACTCACGCTGGCTACCCTGCACACAAACCTGACCAAACACCCAGCTTTCCACGCCAAGCCCTCCCTCGCTCACACGAAGACGGACCCCCTCAACGGTCAGTCGCCCACAGGAAGCTTCTCCCCACTTTTCCTCACCGTCTCTTCACCTTTTCCTCAGGCATCACCTGGGTCCTCAGGAAACCTAGTTCCCTAGTCAGCGTGGACGCAGCCCCACTTTGTCCTGAAGCCGAAACCCCAGCGAGTCCTAAGGAGACGGGAGACCGAGCTCCTCTCAGCAGAGACGCTGAGCCGGGCCTCCTACCCGAAGGCCCCCGCCCCCGCGCCTGACGAGGCTCAACTCCTCTCAGCTGCCCTCACAATCGAGTTCGCAGGGAACGAGCATGCGCTGTGGGTCAGAGAGGCGAACTCGGCGCCACCCTGTGGTCAGTGCAGGAAGTGCAGGCCGCGCCTCCCTCACAGGTCACTGGAGGCAGCGTGCCCTACTGACAGGACTGCTGAATCCATTAAACTGGAAATTCAAACTAAAATGCAGTCTCTATCCCAAAAGTTTTCTAAAACTAGTTAAGGAACAAGTAATTGGAAACCATTTGGAATGAAGTGAATGTAGATGCAAACTTTACAACTTATACCAAATTCACTCAAAGTTATTCAGAGGCAAATTTTATTTTCGTTTCTAATTCATTTTTGGCTGCGTTGGGTCTTCGTTGCTGCATATGGGCTTTCTCTAGTTGCGTCGAGCGGGGCTACTCTTCGTTGTGGTGCACAGGCTCCTCATTGCTGTGGCTTCTCATGTTGCGGAGCACGGGCTCTAGGCGCGCAGGCTTCAGTAGCTGTGCCGCGCAGGTTTGGTTGCTCTGTGGCATGTGGGATCTTCCCGGACCAGGGCTCGAGCCCGTGTCCCCTGCATTGTCCCCACGGACAAATTTTAAATACAAAACTATTCAAGGGGCTTCCCTGGTGGCGCAGTGGTTGAGAATCTGCCTGCTACTGCAGGGGACACGGGTTCGAGCCCTGCTCCGGGAAGATCCCACATGCTGTGGAGCAACTAAGCCCGTGCACCACAACTACTGAGCCTGCGCTCTAGAACCCGCGAGCCACAACTGCTGAAGCCCACGCGCTTAGAGCCTGTACTCTGCAACAAGAGAAGCCACCGCAATGAGAAGCCCCCACTCGCCGCAACTAGAGAAAGCCTCCGTGCAGCAATGCAGACCCAACACAGCCAAAAATTAATTAATTAATTAATTAATTAAGGGGAAAAAAAGGCAGCACCTGGGGGCTGGCAGACTGATGCACCAAGTCTTACATCACGTCTACTTAGTATCCTGCATGTCAGGGCCATGCTGGACCTGGGGCTGCCCAGACAGAGTGGGGCCTGCATCACCCTTCCCAGGAGGGAGGGTGGAGGGAAACCCTGCATGACCTCTGAGGCCCTAAGAACCCTTGACTAAGGCTGAGCTCAATTTGAAACACTGGGTGACCAGAGCAGACATTTCATTCATCTATCAATGAGAATCCAGCACTGGAGGAGCAGAAAACAATGGCCTCGCTCAACCTTGACGCGAATCCTGACATGGACCCTAACCCTAAACTCTGATCCTGACCCTAAGCCCTGACCTAACCTTAGCCTAACCCGTACCCTAAACCTGTACCTTACCCTAACCCATGCTCTACCCGTATCCTACCTGTACCCCAATTCTAACCCATACCCTAACACCCACTCTAACACAGAACCCTAACACCCACTCTAACACAGAACCCTAACACCCTGAGACCAAAACCATAAACCTTAACCAATAAGCAAATCCATAACCATAACCAAAGCATAAAATAGATTCATTAACCATACCCATAAATACCTCATTAACCATAAAACTTAAACCATAACAGCAACCATAAACCATCCACAGCCCCAACCCTCACACCAGCCCCAGCCCTAATGCTAACCCTCCAAACCACTTACACCATGCCAAGTCTAGTCAGATTATACAAATACATCTTGGAAAAGAAAACTGGGGAATTCTCTGGTGGCCCAGTGGTTAGGACTCTGTGCTTTCACTGCCAAGGGCTCGGGTTCGATCCCTGACTGGGGAACTAAGATCCCACAAGCCATGGGATGGGGCCAAAATAAATAAATAATTAAAATGAAATAAAACCACTATTTTAAAAAAGATTTAAAAAGAAAGGAAAAAAACAAGAAAACTACCCCAGTATAACTTATAAATATGAATGTAAAAATCTATCACAAAATAATAGCAACATGAAACCAACAGAACTTTAAATGGATAATGCCATAAGCAAGTATCTCTACACCAGAAATTTCAGGTTGCTCAACATATTAAAAGTAAGCAATGTATTCAACCACAATAATGGTGTGAAGTAAAAACACATAATCCTATCAATTAATGCAAAACATCTACAATGAAAATCCAGTGTTATTTCATGAAAAACACTCAAGAAAGCAGGAATAAAAGGAAATTTGTTCAATATGGAAAAGAGTAGTACCAAAAGCCACAGCAAACATCATGCTCAATGTTAAAGACTGAAAGATTTACTCCTGAAATCAGGAACAAGGCCAGGAAGCTGGCCTTCATCACCATTACTCAATAGTGTACTGGAAGTTCTACCCAGAATCTTGAGGAAAGAAATAAAAGGCATCCATGGGTGAATGGAAAAATTAAAACCCTGTCTCTTCACAGAACATAGGTCACATCATCTTATATATAAAACTACCTATAATCAGCAAAGAAATTATTTGAGCTAATCAACTAATTAATCAAAGTTACAGAACAAAATATCAATTCATGAAAATCTATCTTATATGCATACGCTGGCAAAAAATAATCTGAAAAAGAATTTATGAGAACAATTCCATTTTTAATAATGTCAACATCAATATTTAGGAGTATATTTAATCAAGGTACAAGACTTGTTTTTATGTATGTAAGGTTGTATGTTTGAAATTACTGGAGAGTCAATTACTTTTCAAAACATCATGTATGTCAACAGCATGCCAGAAAAGCAGAGAAAACATCAAACTTCCATATAGAAGCCAAGCCTTACCCAGATCCAGTTCACCCAAAGTCCACATGTCATTTACAGGCACGGTGGGAAGGTTATATTAGGAGCCGCTGTCCTCCGTGTTGTGGACGACCTGGATATGGTAGAAACAGTGGGATTTTTGAATTCCAATTTTCCACTTCATTCCACAAAAAAACTATTAGAACTAATAAATAAATTCAGTAAAGTTGCAAAATCAATACACAGAAATCACTTGCATTTCTAAACACTAATAATGAACCATCAGAAAGAGAAAGAAAGCAACCCTGTTTACAACTGCATCAAAAAGAACAAAATACCTGGGAATAAAGTCAACCAAGGAGGTGAAAGACCTGCACACTGAAAACTTTAAGACATTGATGAAGACATTGAAAAACACACCAATAAATGGAAAGATATCCTGTTCTCATGGAATGGAACAATTAATATTGTTAAAACATCCATGCTACCCAAAGCAGTGGACACAGTGAATGCAATCCCTCCCAAAATTCCATGGTATTTTCCCCCAAAACAGAGCAAATCCTCCTAATATCTGTGGGGAACCACAAAGGACCCCAAATAGCCAAAGAAACCCTGAAAAAAGAGAACGGGCTGGAGGCAACTCCCTCCCTGACGTCACACTCTGCTGAGAAGCTACAGTCACCAAAACAGTGTGGAACTGGCTCAAAACGGGCACAGGGACCAGAGGAACAGGACAGAGAGACCAGAATTCAACCCACACGGACGGGCTCGGTGAATTTAGGACACAGGGACCAAGGACACACCAAGGAGCACGACACTCCCCACGACAAATGGTGCTGGGAAAACTGGACGCCCCATAACTCACGCTGGCTACCCTGCACACAAACCTGACCAAACACCCAGCTTTCCACGCCAAGCCCTCCCTCGCTCACACGAAGACGGACCCCCTCAACGGTCAGTCGCCCACAGGAAGCTTCTCCCCACTTTTCCTCACCGTCTCTTCACCTTTTCCTCAGGCATCACCTGGGTCCTCAGGAAACCTAGTTCCCTAGTCAGCGTGGACGCAGCCCCACTTTGTCCTGAAGCCGAAACCCCAGCGAGTCCTAAGGAGACGGGAGACCGAGCTCCTCTCAGCAGAGACGCTGAGCCGGGCCTCCTACCCGAAGGCCCCCGCCCCCGCGCCTGACGAGGCTCAACTCCTCTCAGCTGCCCTCACAATCGAGTTCGCAGGGAACGAGCATGCGCTGTGGGTCAGAGAGGCGAACTCGGCGCCACCCTGTGGTCAGTGCAGGAAGTGCAGGCCGCGCCTCCCTCACAGGTCACTGGAGGCAGCGTGCCCTACTGACAGGACTGCTGAATCCATTAAACTGGAAATTCAAACTAAAATGCAGTCTCTATCCCAAAAGTTTTCTAAAACTAGTTAAGGAACAAGTAATTGGAAACCATTTGGAATGAAGTGAATGTAGATGCAAACTTTACAACTTATACCAAATTCACTCAAAGTTATTCAGAGGCAAATTTTATTTTCGTTTCTAATTCATTTTTGGCTGCGTTGGGTCTTCGTTGCTGCATATGGGCTTTCTCTCGTTGCGTCGAGCGGGGCTACTCTTCGTTGTGGTGCACAGGCTCCTCATTGCTGTGGCTTCTCATGTTGCGGAGCACGGGCTCTAGGCGCGCAGGCTTCAGTAGCTGTGCCGCGCAGGTTTGGTTGCTCTGTGGCATGTGGGATCTTCCCGGACCAGGGCTCGAGCCCGTGTCCCCTGCATTGTCCCCACGGACAAATTTTAAATACAAAACTATTCAAGGGGCTTCCCTGGTGGCGCAGTGGTTGAGAATCTGCCTGCTACTGCAGGGGACACGGGTTCGAGCCCTGCTCCGGGAAGATCCCACATGCTGTGGAGCAACTAAGCCCGTGCACCACAACTACTGAGCCTGCGCTCTAGAACCCGCGAGCCACAACTGCTGAAGCCCACGCGCTTAGAGCCTGTACTCTGCAACAAGAGAAGCCACCGCAATGAGAAGCCCCCACTCGCCGCAACTAGAGAAAGCCTCCGTGCAGCAATGCAGACCCAACACAGCCAAAAATTAATTAATTAATTAATTAATTAAGGAAAAAAAAAAGGCAGCACCTGGGGGCTGGCAGACTGATGCACCAAGTCTTACATCACGTCTACTTAGTATCCTGCATGTCAGGGCCATGCTGGACCTGGGGCTGCCCAGACAGAGTGGGGCCTGCATCACCCTTCCCAGGAGGGAGGGTGGAGGGAAACCCTGCATGACCTCTGAGGCCCTAAGAACCCCTGACTAAGGCTGAGCTCAATTTGAAACACTGGGTGACCAGAGCAGACATTTCATTCATCTATCAATGAGAATCCAGCACTGGAGGAGCAGAAAACAATGGCCTCGCTCAACCTTGACGCGAATCCTGACATGGACCCTAACCCTAAACTCTGATCCTGACCCTAAGCCCTGACCTAACCTTAGCCTAACCCGTACCCTAAACCTGTACCTTACCCTAACCCATGCTCTACCCGTATCCTACCTGTACCCCAATTCTAACCCATACCCTAACACCCACTCTAACACAGAACCCTAACACCCTGAGACCAAAACCATAAACCTTAACCAATAAGCAAATCCATAACCATAACCAAAGCATAAAATAGATTCATTAACCATACCCATAAATACCTCATTAACCATAAAACTTAAACCATAACAGCAACCATAAACCATCCACAGCCCCAACCCTCACACCAGCCCCAGCCCTAATGCTAACCCTCCAAACCACTTACACCATGCCAAGTCTAGTCAGATTATACAAATACATCTTGGAAAAGAAAACTGGGGAATTCTCTGGTGGCCCAGTGGTTAGGACTCTGTGCTTTCACTGCCAAGGGCTCGGGTTCGATCCCTGACTGGGGAACTAAGATCCCACAAGCCATGGGATGGGGCCAAAATAAATAAATAATTAAAATGAAATAAAACCACTATTTTAAAAAAGATTTAAAAAGAAAGGAAAAAAACAAGAAAACTACCCCAGTATAACTTATAAATATGAATGTAAAAATCTATCACAAAATAATAGCAACATGAAACCAACAGAACTTTAAATGGATAATGCCATAAGCAAGTATCTCTACACCAGAAATTTCAGGTTGCTCAACATATTAAAAGTAAGCAATGTATTCAACCACAATAATGGTGTGAAGTAAAAACACATAATCCTATCAATTAATGCAAAACATCTACAATGAAAATCCAGTGTTATTTCATGAAAAACACTCAAGAAAGCAGGAATAAAAGGAAATTTGTTCAATATGGAAAAGAGTAGTACCAAAAGCCACAGCAAACATCATGCTCAATGTTAAAGACTGAAAGATTTACTCCTGAAATCAGGAACAAGGCCAGGAAGCTGGCCTTCATCACCATTACTCAATAGTGTACTGGAAGTTCTACCCAGAATCTTGAGGAAAGAAATAAAAGGCATCCATGGGTGAATGGAAAAATTAAAACCCTGTCTCTTCACAGAACATAGGTCACATCATCTTATATATAAAACTACCTATAATCAGCAAAGAAATTATTTGAGCTAATCAACTAATTAATCAAAGTTACAGAACAAAATATCAATTCATGAAAATCTATCTTATATGCATACGCTGGCAAAAAATAATCTGAAAAAGAATTTATGAGAACAATTCCATTTTTAATAATGTCAACATCAATATTTAGGAGTATATTTAATCAAGGTACAAGACTTGTTTTTATGTATGTAAGGTTGTATGTTTGAAATTACTGGAGAGTCAATTACTTTTCAAAACATCATGTATGTCAACAGCATGCCAGAAAAGCAGAGAAAACATCAAACTTCCATATAGAAGCCAAGCCTTACCCAGATCCAGTTCACCCAAAGTCCACATGTCATTTACAGGCACGGTGGGAAGGTTATATTAGGAGCCGCTGTCCTCCGTGTTGTGGACGACCTGGATATGGTAGAAACAGTGGGATTTTTGAATTCCAATTTTCCACTTCATTCCACAAAAAAACTATTAGAACTAATAAATAAATTCAGTAAAGTTGCAAAATCAATACACAGAAATCACTTGCATTTCTAAACACTAATAATGAACCATCAGAAAGAGAAAGAAAGCAACCCTGTTTACAACTGCATCAAAAAGAACAAAATACCTGGGAATAAAGTCAACCAAGGAGGTGAAAGACCTGCACACTGAAAACTTTAAGACATTGATGAAGACATTGAAAAACACACCAATAAATGGAAAGATATCCTGTTCTCATGGAATGGAACAATTAATATTGTTAAAACATCCATGCTACCCAAAGCAGTGGACACAGTGAATGCAATCCCTCCCAAAATTCCATGGTATTTTCCCCCAAAACAGAGCAAATCCTCCTAATATCTGTGGGGAACCACAAAGGACCCCAAATAGCCAAAGAAACCCTGAAAAAAGAGAACGGGCTGGAGGCAACTCCCTCCCTGACGTCACACTCTGCTGAGAAGCTACAGTCACCAAAACAGTGTGGAACTGGCTCAAAACGGGCACAGGGACCAGAGGAACAGGACAGAGAGACCAGAATTCAACCCACACGGACGGGCTCGGTGAATTTAGGACACAGGGACCAAGGACACACCAAGGAGCACGACACTCCCCACGACAAATGGTGCTGGGAAAACTGGACGCCCCATAACTCACGCTGGCTACCCTGCACACAAACCTGACCAAACACCCAGCTTTCCACGCCAAGCCCTCCCTCGCTCACACGAAGACGGACCCCCTCAACGGTCAGTCGCCCACAGGAAGCTTCTCCCCACTTTTCCTCACCGTCTCTTCACCTTTTCCTCAGGCATCACCTGGGTCCTCAGGAAACCTAGTTCCCTAGTCAGCGTGGACGCAGCCCCACTTTGTCCTGAAGCCGAAACCCCAGCGAGTCCTAAGGAGACGGGAGACCGAGCTCCTCTCAGCAGAGACGCTGAGCCGGGCCTCCTACCCGAAGGCCCCCGCCCCCGCGCCTGACGAGGCTCAACTCCTCTCAGCTGCCCTCACAATCGAGTTCGCAGGGAACGAGCATGCGCTGTGGGTCAGAGAGGCGAACTCGGCGCCACCCTGTGGTCAGTGCAGGAAGTGCAGGCCGCGCCTCCCTCACAGGTCACTGGAGGCAGCGTGCCCTACTGACAGGACTGCTGAATCCATTAAACTGGAAATTCAAACTAAAATGCAGTCTCTATCCCAAAAGTTTTCTAAAACTAGTTAAGGAACAAGTAATTGGAAACCATTTGGAATGAAGTGAATGTAGATGCAAACTTTACAACTTATACCAAATTCACTCAAAGTTATTCAGAGGCAAATTTTATTTTCGTTTCTAATTCATTTTTGGCTGCGTTGGGTCTTCGTTGCTGCATATGGGCTTTCTCTAGTTGCGTCGAGCGGGGCTACTCTTCGTTGTGGTGCACAGGCTCCTCATTGCTGTGGCTTCTCATGTTGCGGAGCACGGGCTCTAGGCGCGCAGGCTTCAGTAGCTGTGCCGCGCAGGTTTGGTTGCTCTGTGGCATGTGGGATCTTCCCGGACCAGGGCTCGAGCCCGTGTCCCCTGCATTGTCCCCACGGACAAATTTTAAATACAAAACTATTCAAGGGGCTTCCCTGGTGGCGCAGTGGTTGAGAATCTGCCTGCTACTGCAGGGGACACGGGTTCGAGCCCTGCTCCGGGAAGATCCCACATGCTGTGGAGCAACTAAGCCCGTGCACCACAACTACTGAGCCTGCGCTCTAGAACCCGCGAGCCACAACTGCTGAAGCCCACGCGCTTACAGCCTGTACTCTGCAACAAGAGAAGCCACCGCAATGAGAAGCCCCCACTCGCCGCAACTAGAGAAAGCCTCCGTGCAGCAATGCAGACCCAACACAGCCAAAAATTAATTAATTAATTAATTAATTAATTAAGGAAAAAAAAAGGCAGCACCTGGGGGCTGGCAGACTGATGCACCAAGTCTTACATCACGTCTACTTAGTATCCTGCATGTCAGGGCCATGCTGGACCTGGGGCTGCCCAGACAGAGTGGGGCCTGCATCACCCTTCCCAGGAGGGAGGGTGGAGGGAAACCCTGCATAACCTCTGAGGCCCTAAGAACCCCTGACTAAGGCTGAGCTCAATTTGAAACACTGGGTGACCAGAGCAGACATTTCATTCATCTATCAATGAGAATCCAGCACTGGAGGAGCAGAAAACAATGGCCTCGCTCAACCTTGACGCGAATCCTGACATGGACCCTAACCCTAAACTCTGATCCTGACCCTAAGCCCTGACCTAACCTTAGCCTAACCCGTACCCTAAACCTGTACCTTACCCTAACCCATGCTGTACCCGTATCCTACCTGTACCCCAATTCTAACCCATACCCTAACACCCACTCTAACACAGAACCCTAACACCCTGAGACCAAAACCATAAACCTTAACCAATAAGCAAATCCATAACCATAACCAAAGCATAAAATAGATTCATTAACCATACCCATAAATACCTCATTAACCATAAAACTTAAACCATAACAGCAACCATAAACCATCCACAGCCCCAACCCTCACACCAGCCCCAGCCCTAATGCTAACCCTCCAAACCACTTACACCATGCCAAGTCTAGTCAGATTATACAAATACATCTTGGAAAAGAAAACTGGGGAATTCTCTGGTGGCCCAGTGGTTAGGACTCTGTGCTTTCACTGCCAAGGGCTCGGGTTCGATCCCTGACTGGGGAACTAAGATCCCACAAGCCATGGGATGGGGCCAAAATAAATAAATAATTAAAATGAAATAAAACCACTATTTTAAAAAAGATTTAAAAAGAAAGGAAAAAAACAAGAAAACTACCCCAGTATAACTTATAAATATGAATGTAAAAATCTATCACAAAATAATAGCAACATGAAACCAACAGAACTTTAAATGGATAATGCCATAAGCAAGTATCTCTACACCAGAAATTTCAGGTTGCTCAACATATTAAAAGTAAGCAATGTATTCAACCACAATAATGGTGTGAAGTAAAAACACATAATCCTATCAATTAATGCAAAACATCTACAATGAAAATCCAGTGTTATTTCATGAAAAACACTCAAGAAAGCAGGAATAAAAGGAAATTTGTTCAATATGGAAAAGAGTAGTACCAAAAGCCACAGCAAACATCATGCTCAATGTTAAAGACTGAAAGATTTACTCCTGAAATCAGGAACAAGGCCAGGAAGCTGGCCTTCATCACCATTACTCAATAGTGTACTGGAAGTTCTACCCAGAATCTTGAGGAAAGAAATAAAAGGCATCCATGGGTGAATGGAAAAATTAAAACCCTGTCTCTTCACAGAACATAGGTCACATCATCTTATATATAAAACTACCTATAATCAGCAAAGAAATTATTTGAGCTAATCAACTAATTAATCAAAGTTACAGAACAAAATATCAATTCATGAAAATCTATCTTATATGCATACGCTGGCAAAAAATAATCTGAAAAAGAATTTATGAGAACAATTCCATTTTTAATAATGTCAACATCAATATTTAGGAGTATATTTAATCAAGGTACAAGACTTGTTTTTATGTATGTAAGGTTGTATGTTTGAAATTACTGGAGAGTCAATTACTTTTCAAAACATCATGTATGTCAACAGCATGCCAGAAAAGCAGAGAAAACATCAAACTTCCATATAGAAGCCAAGCCTTACCCAGATCCAGTTCACCCAAAGTCCACATGTCATTTACAGGCACGGTGGGAAGGTTATATTAGGAGCCGCTGTCCTCCGTGTTGTGGACGACCTGGATATGGTAGAAACAGTGGGATTTTTGAATTCCAATTTTCCACTTCATTCCACAAAAAAACTATTAGAACTAATAAATAAATTCAGTAAAGTTGCAAAATCAATACACAGAAATCACTTGCATTTCTAAACACTAATAATGAACCATCAGAAAGAGAAAGAAAGCAACCCTGTTTACAACTGCATCAAAAAGAACAAAATACCTGGGAATAAAGTCAACCAAGGAGGTGAAAGACCTGCACACTGAAAACTTTAAGACATTGATGAAGACATTGAAAAACACACCAATAAATGGAAAGATATCCTGTTCTCATGGAATGGAACAATTAATATTGTTAAAACATCCATGCTACCCAAAGCAGTGGACACAGTGAATGCAATCCCTCCCAAAATTCCATGGTATTTTCCCCCAAAACAGAGCAAATCCTCCTAATATCTGTGGGGAACCACAAAGGACCCCAAATAGCCAAAGAAACCCTGAAAAAAGAGAACGGGCTGGAGGCAACTCCCTCCCTGACGTCACACTCTGCTGAGAAGCTACAGTCACCAAAACAGTGTGGAACTGGCTCAAAACGGGCACAGGGACCAGAGGAACAGGACAGAGAGACCAGAATTCAACCCACACGGACGGGCTCGGTGAATTTAGGACACAGGGACCAAGGACACACCAAGGAGCACGACACTCCCCACGACAAATGGTGCTGGGAAAACTGGACGCCCCATAACTCACGCTGGCTACCCTGCACACAAACCTGACCAAACACCCAGCTTTCCACGCCAAGCCCTCCCTCGCTCACACGAAGACGGACCCCCTCAACGGTCAGTCGCCCACAGGAAGCTTCTCCCCACTTTTCCTCACCGTCTCTTCACCTTTTCCTCAGGCATCACCTGGGTCCTCAGGAAACCTAGTTCCCTAGTCAGCGTGGACGCAGCCCCACTTTGTCCTGAAGCCGAAACCCCAGCGAGTCCTAAGGAGACGGGAGACCGAGCTCCTCTCAGCAGAGACGCTGAGCCGGGCCTCCTACCCGAAGGCCCCCGCCCCCGCGCCTGACGAGGCTCAACTCCTCTCAGCTGCCCTCACAATCGAGTTCGCAGGGAACGAGCATGCGCTGTGGGTCAGAGAGGCGAACTCGGCGCCACCCTGTGGTCAGTGCAGGAAGTGCAGGCCGCGCCTCCCTCACAGGTCACTGGAGGCAGCGTGCCCTACTGACAGGACTGCTGAATCCATTAAACTGGAAATTCAAACTAAAATGCAGTCTCTATCCCAAAAGTTTTCTAAAACTAGTTAAGGAACAAGTAATTGGAAACCATTTGGAATGAAGTGAATGTAGATGCAAACTTTACAACTTATACCAAATTCACTCAAAGTTATTCAGAGGCAAATTTTATTTTCGTTTCTAATTCATTTTTGGCTGCGTTGGGTCTTCGTTGCTGCATATGGGCTTTCTCTAGTTGCGTCGAGCGGGGCTACTCTTCGTTGTGGTGCACAGGCTCCTCATTGCTGTGGCTTCTCATGTTGCGGAGCACGGGCTCTAGGCGCGCAGGCTTCAGTAGCTGTGCCGCGCAGGTTTGGTTGCTCTGTGGCATGTGGGATCTTCCCGGACCAGGGCTCGAGCCCGTGTCCCCTGCATTGTCCCCACGGACAAATTTTAAATACAAAACTATTCAAGGGGCTTCCCTGGTGGCGCAGTGGTTGAGAATCTGCCTGCTACTGCAGGGGACACGGGTTCGAGCCCTGCTCCGGGAAGATCCCACATGCTGTGGAGCAACTAAGCCCGTGCACCACAACTACTGAGCCTGCGCTCTAGAACCCGCGAGCCACAACTGCTGAAGCCCACGCGCTTAGAGCCTGTACTCTGCAACAAGAGAAGCCACCGCAATGAGAAGCCCCCACTCGCCGCAACTAGAGAAAGCCTCCGTGCAGCAATGCAGACCCAACACAGCCAAAAATTAATTAATTAATTAATTAATTAAGGAAAAAAAAAAGGCAGCACCTGGGGGCTGGCAGACTGATGCACCAAGTCTTACATCACGTCTACTTAGTATCCTGCATGTCAGGGCCATGCTGGACCTGGGGCTGCCCAGACAGAGTGGGGCCTGCATCACCCTTCCCAGGAGGGAGGGTGGAGGGAAACCCTGCATGACCTCTGAGGCCCTAAGAACCCCTGACTAAGGCTGAGCTCAATTTGAAACACTGGGTGACCAGAGCAGACATTTCATTCATCTATCAATGAGAATCCAGCACTGGAGGAGCAGAAAACAATGGCCTCGCTCAACCTTGACGCGAATCCTGACATGGACCCTAACCCTAAACTCTGATCCTGACCCTAAGCCCTGACCTAACCTTAGCCTAACCCGTACCCTAAACCTGTACCTTACCCTAACCCATGCTCTACCCGTATCCTACCTGTACCCCAATTCTAACCCATACCCTAACACCCACTCTAACACAGAACCCTAACACCCTGAGACCAAAACCATAAACCTTAACCAATAAGCAAATCCATAACCATAACCAAAGCATAAAATAGATTCATTAACCATACCCATAAATACCTCATTAACCATAAAACTTAAACCATAACAGCAACCATAAACCATCCACAGCCCCAACCCTCACACCAGCCCCAGCCCTAATGCTAACCCTCCAAACCACTTACACCATGCCAAGTCTAGTCAGATTATACAAATACATCTTGGAAAAGAAAACTGGGGAATTCTCTGGTGGCCCAGTGGTTAGGACTCTGTGCTTTCACTGCCAAGGGCTCGGGTTCGATCCCTGACTGGGGAACTAAGATCCCACAAGCCATGGGATGGGGCCAAAATAAATAAATAATTAAAATGAAATAAAACCACTATTTTAAAAAAGATTTAAAAAGAAAGGAAAAAAACAAGAAAACTACCCCAGTATAACTTATAAATATGAATGTAAAAATCTATCACAAAATAATAGCAACATGAAACCAACAGAACTTTAAATGGATAATGCCATAAGCAAGTATCTCTACACCAGAAATTTCAGGTTGCTCAACATATTAAAAGTAAGCAATGTATTCAACCACAATAATGGTGTGAAGTAAAAACACATAATCCTATCAATTAATGCAAAACATCTACAATGAAAATCCAGTGTTATTTCATGAAAAACACTCAAGAAAGCAGGAATAAAAGGAAATTTGTTCAATATGGAAAAGAGTAGTACCAAAAGCCACAGCAAACATCATGCTCAATGTTAAAGACTGAAAGATTTACTCCTGAAATCAGGAACAAGGCCAGGAAGCTGGCCTTCATCACCATTACTCAATAGTGTACTGGAAGTTCTACCCAGAATCTTGAGGAAAGAAATAAAAGGCATCCATGGGTGAATGGAAAAATTAAAACCCTGTCTCTTCACAGAACATAGGTCACATCATCTTATATATAAAACTACCTATAATCAGCAAAGAAATTATTTGAGCTAATCAACTAATTAATCAAAGTTACAGAACAAAATATCAATTCATGAAAATCTATCTTATATGCATACGCTGGCAAAAAATAATCTGAAAAAGAATTTATGAGAACAATTCCATTTTTAATAATGTCAACATCAATATTTAGGAGTATATTTAATCAAGGTACAAGACTTGTTTTTATGTATGTAAGGTTGTATGTTTGAAATTACTGGAGAGTCAATTACTTTTCAAAACATCATGTATGTCAACAGCATGCCAGAAAAGCAGAGAAAACATCAAACTTCCATATAGAAGCCAAGCCTTACCCAGATCCAGTTCACCCAAAGTCCACATGTCATTTACAGGCACGGTGGGAAGGTTATATTAGGAGCCGCTGTCCTCCGTGTTGTGGACGACCTGGATATGGTAGAAACAGTGGGATTTTTGAATTCCAATTTTCCACTTCATTCCACAAAAAAACTATTAGAACTAATAAATAAATTCAGTAAAGTTGCAAAATCAATACACAGAAATCACTTGCATTTCTAAACACTAATAATGAACCATCAGAAAGAGAAAGAAAGCAACCCTATTTACAACTGCATCAAAAAGAACAAAATACCTGGGAATAAAGTCAACCAAGGAGGTGAAAGACCTGCACACTGAAAACTTTAAGACATTGATGAAGACATTGAAAAACACACCAATAAATGGAAAGATATCCTGTTCTCATGGAATGGAACAATTAATATTGTTAAAACATCCATGCTACCCAAAGCAGTGGACACAGTGAATGCAATCCCTCCCAAAATTCCATGGTGTTTTCCCCCAAAACAGAGCAAATCCTCCTAATATCTGTGGGGAACCACAAAGGACCCCAAATAGCCAAAGAAACCCTGAAAAAAGAGAACGGGCTGGAGGCAACTCCCTCCCTGACGTCACACTCTGCTGAGAAGCTACAGTCACCAAAACAGTGTGGAACTGGCTCAAAACGGGCACAGGGACCAGAGGAACAGGACAGAGAGACCAGAATTCAACCCACACGGACGGGCTCGGTGAATTTAGGACACAGGGACCAAGGACACACCAAGGAGCACGACACTCCCCACGACAAATGGTGCTGGGAAAACTGGACGCCCCATAACTCACGCTGGCTACCCTGCACACAAACCTGACCAAACACCCAGCTTTCCACGCCAAGCCCTCCCTCGCTCACACGAAGACGGACCCCCTCAACGGTCAGTCGCCCACAGGAAGCTTCTCCCCACTTTTCCTCACCGTCTCTTCACCTTTTCCTCAGGCATCACCTGGGTCCTCAGGAAACCTAGTTCCCTAGTCAGCGTGGACGCAGCCCCACTTTGTCCTGAAGCCGAAACCCCAGCGAGTCCTAAGGAGACGGGAGACCGAGCTCCTCTCAGCAGAGACGCTGAGCCGGGCCTCCTACCCGAAGGCCCCCGCCCCCGCGCCTGACGAGGCTCAACTCCTCTCAGCTGCCCTCACAATCGAGTTCGCAGGGAACGAGCATGCGCTGTGGGTCAGAGAGGCGAACTCGGCGCCACCCTGTGGTCAGTGCAGGAAGTGCAGGCCGCGCCTCCCTCACAGGTCACTGGAGGCAGCGTGCCCTACTGACAGGACTGCTGAATCCATTAAACTGGAAATTCAAACTAAAATGCAGTCTCTATCCCAAAAGTTTTCTAAAACTAGTTAAGGAACAAGTAATTGGAAACCATTTGGAATGAAGTGAATGTAGATGCAAACTTTACAACTTATACCAAATTCACTCAAAGTTATTCAGAGGCAAATTTTATTTTCGTTTCTAATTCATTTTTGGCTGCGTTGGGTCTTCGTTGCTGCATATGGGCTTTCTCTAGTTGCGTCGAGCGGGGCTACTCTTCGTTGTGGTGCACAGGCTCCTCATTGCTGTGGCTTCTCATGTTGCGGAGCACGGGCTCTAGGCGCGCAGGCTTCAGTAGCTGTGCCGCGCAGGTTTGGTTGCTCTGTGGCATGTGGGATCTTCCCGGACCAGGGCTCGAGCCCGTGTCCCCTGCATTGTCCCCACGGACAAATTTTAAATACAAAACTATTCAAGGGGCTTCCCTGGTGGCGCAGTGGTTGAGAATCTGCCTGCTACTGCAGGGGACACGGGTTCGAGCCCTGCTCCGGGAAGATCCCACATGCTGTGGAGCAACTAAGCCCGTGCACCACAACTACTGAGCCTGCGCTCTAGAACCCGCGAGCCACAACTGCTGAAGCCCACGCGCTTAGAGCCTGTACTCTGCAACAAGAGAAGCCACCGCAATGAGAAGCCCCCACTCGCCGCAACTAGAGAAAGCCTCCGTGCAGCAATGCAGACCCAACACAGCCAAAAATTAATTAATTAATTAATTAATTAAGGAAAAAAAAAAGGCAGCACCTGGGGGCTGGCAGACTGATGCACCAAGTCTTACATCACGTCTACTTAGTATCCTGCATGTCAGGGCCATGCTGGACCTGGGGCTGCCCAGACAGAGTGGGGCCTGCATCACCCTTCCCAGGAGGGAGGGTGGAGGGAAACCCTGCATGACCTCTGAGGCCCTAAGAACCCCTGACTAAGGCTGAGCTCAATTTGAAACACTGGGTGACCAGAGCAGACATTTCATTCATCTATCAATGAGAATCCAGCACTGGAGGAGCAGAAAACAATGGCCTCGCTCAACCTTGACGCGAATCCTGACATGGACCCTAACCCTAAACTCTGATCCTGACCCTAAGCCCTGACCTAACCTTAGCCTAACCCGTACCCTAAACCTGTACCTTACCCTAACCCATGCTGTACCCGTATCCTACCTGTACCCCAATTCTAACCCATACCCTAACACCCACTCTAACACAGAACCCTAACACCCTGAGACCAAAACCATAAACCTTAACCAATAAGCAAATCCATAACCATAACCAAAGCATAAAATAGATTCATTAACCATACCCATAAATACCTCATTAACCATAAAACTTAAACCATAACAGCAACCATAAACCATCCACAGCCCCAACCCTCACACCAGCCCCAGCCCTAATGCTAACCCTCCAAACCACTTACACCATGCCAAGTCTAGTCAGATTATACAAATACATCTTGGAAAAGAAAACTGGGGAATTCTCTGGTGGCCCAGTGGTTAGGACTCTGTGCTTTCACTGCCAAGGGCTCGGGTTCGATCCCTGACTGGGGAACTAAGATCCCACAAGCCATGGGATGGGGCCAAAATAAATAAATAATTAAAATGAAATAAAACCACTATTTTAAAAAAGATTTAAAAAGAAAGGAAAAAAACAAGAAAACTACCCCAGTATAACTTATAAATATGAATGTAAAAATCTATCACAAAATAATAGCAACATGAAACCAACAGAACTTTAAATGGATAATGCCATAAGCAAGTATCTCTACACCAGAAATTTCAGGTTGCTCAACATATTAAAAGTAAGCAATGTATTCAACCACAATAATGGTGTGAAGTAAAAACACATAATCCTATCAATTAATGCAAAACATCTACAATGAAAATCCAGTGTTATTTCATGAAAAACACTCAAGAAAGCAGGAATAAAAGGAAATTTGTTCAATATGGAAAAGAGTAGTACCAAAAGCCACAGCAAACATCATGCTCAATGTTAAAGACTGAAAGATTTACTCCTGAAATCAGGAACAAGGCCAGGAAGCTGGCCTTCATCACCATTACTCAATAGTGTACTGGAAGTTCTACCCAGAATCTTGAGGAAAGAAATAAAAGGCATCCATGGGTGAATGGAAAAATTAAAACCCTGTCTCTTCACAGAACATAGGTCACATCATCTTATATATAAAACTACCTATAATCAGCAAAGAAATTATTTGAGCTAATCAACTAATTAATCAAAGTTACAGAACAAAATATCAATTCATGAAAATCTATCTTATATGCATACGCTGGCAAAAAATAATCTGAAAAAGAATTTATGAGAACAATTCCATTTTTAATAATGTCAACATCAATATTTAGGAGTATATTTAATCAAGGTACAAGACTTGTTTTTATGTATGTAAGGTTGTATGTTTGAAATTACTGGAGAGTCAATTACTTTTCAAAACATCATGTATGTCAACAGCATGCCAGAAAAGCAGAGAAAACATCAAACTTCCATATAGAAGCCAAGCCTTACCCAGATCCAGTTCACCCAAAGTCCACATGTCATTTACAGGCACGGTGGGAAGGTTATATTAGGAGCCGCTGTCCTCCGTGTTGTGGACGACCTGGATATGGTAGAAACAGTGGGATTTTTGAATTCCAATTTTCCACTTCATTCCACAAAAAAACTATTAGAACTAATAAATAAATTCAGTAAAGTTGCAAAATCAATACACAGAAATCACTTGCATTTCTAAACACTAATAATGAACCATCAGAAAGAGAAAGAAAGCAACCCTGT